>NW_025745248.1:215171-250000 GCF_021184085.1 Oncorhynchus gorbuscha | reverse complement strand
AGGAGCTGCAAAGCTCCACAGCGGAGATTGGAGTATCTGTCCATAGGACCACTTTAAGACGTACACTCCACAGAGCTGGGCTTTATGGAAGAGTGGCCAGAAAAAAGCCATTGCTTAAAGAAAAAATAAGCAAACACAATTGGAAGGAAGAAGTTACTCTGGTCAGATGAGACTAAAATAGATTTTTTTGCCATCAAGGAAAACGTTATGTCTGGCGTAAACCCAACACCTTTCATCACCCCGAGAACCCTATTCCCACAGTGAAGCATGGTGGTGGCAGCATCATGCTGTGGGGACTGGGAAACTGGTCAGAATTGAAGGCATGATGGATGGTGCTAAATACAGGGAAATTCTTGAGGGAAACCTGTTTTAGTCTTCAAGAGATTTGAGACTGGGATGGAGGTTCACCTTCCAGCAGGACAATGACCCTAAGCATACTGCTAAAGCAACACTTGAGTGGTTTAAAGGGAAACAATTAAATGTTTTGGAATGGCCTAGTCAAAGCACAGACCTCAATCCAATTGAGAATCTGTGGTATGACGTAAATATGTTGATGTAACATGGTGCCGACAGAGATGGTCGCCTCACTTTGCGTTCTTAGGAAACTATGCAGTATTTTGATTTTTATGTATTATTTCTTACATTGATACCCCAGGAAATCTTAAGTCTTATTACATACAGCCGGAAGAACTATTGGACATAAGAGCAATGTCAACTTACCAACATTATGACCAGGAATACGACTTTACCGAAGGGGATCCTCTGTTCGGACCACCACCCAGGACAATAGATCCGCAGAAGGGGCACCAGAGAGTGGCAGACGGAGCGGCCTTCTGGTCACGCTCTGTAGACGTGCTCACCGCTCCGAGTATAGTACTTGCCAATGTCCAGCATCTTGACAACAAGGTAGACAAAATTCGAGCAAGGGTTGCCTTCCAGAGAGACATCAGAGATTGTAGCATTCACTGTTTCACAGAAACATGGCCCTCTCTGGATTTGTTGTCAGAATCGGTTCAGCCACTGGTCTTCTCCATGCATCGCACCGACAGAGATAAACTCCTCTCTGGGAAGAGGAAGGGCGGTCATGTGCGCTTTATGATTAATGACTCATGGTATAATCATAACAACATACAGGAACTCAAGTCCTTCTGTTCACCCGACCTAGAATTCCTTACAATCAAATGCCGGCCATTTTACCTACCTAGAGAATTCTTGTGAGTTATAATCATAGTACATTCCTCTTCAAGTGAACACCAATACGGCCCTCAAGCAACTTCACAGGACTCTATGTATACTGGAAACCATATATCCAGAGGATGCATTTATTGTAGCTGGGGATTTTAACAAAGCAAATTTGAGAACAAGGCTACCTAAATTCTATCATCATATTGATTGCACGACTTGCAGGTCTAATACTCTCAATCACTGCTACTCTAACTTCCGGGATGCATACAAAGCCTTCCCCCGCCCTCCCTTTGGCAAATCCTACCACAATGCCATCTTGCTTGTTCCGTCTTATAGGCAGAAACTCAAACAGGATGTACCAGTGACGAGAACCATTCAATGCTGGTCTAACCAATTGGAAGCCACGCTTCAAGATTGTTTTGATCACACGGACTGTAATATGTTCTGGTCAGCCTCAGAGAACAACATTGACCTAAACCCTGACTCTGTGTGCGTTTAACACCTACCCTAACCAGAAACGGAGGATGCATTTGCACAAAACTGAAAGCGCGATCCACCGCATTTAACCATGGAAAGAGGTCTGGAAATATTGCTGAATTTAAACAGTGTAGTTATTCCCTCTGCATGGCAATCAAACAAGCAAAATGCCAGTAGTTTCAATTCAACGGCTCAGACATCAAATCACAGACTACAAAAACAGTCACCTCACAGACACCGACGTCACGCTTCCAGACAAATTAAACACCTTCATTGCCCACTTGAGGATAATACAGTGCCACCGTCTCGGGTCGCTAAAAAAGACTGCACCCCCCGTCCTTCTCCGTGGTTGACGTAAGTAAAACATTTAAACTTGCAAACCCTCACAAGGCTGCTGGACCAGACGCCATCCCTAGCCACATCCTCAAAGCATGCGCAGACCAGCTGGCTGGTGTGTTTACGGACAAATTTAATCGCTCCCTATCCCAGTCTGTTGTCCCCACATGCCCAAGTACCCTGTACCCAAGAAGGCAAAGATAACTGAACTAAATGACTACCGCCCGGTAGCACTTACTTCTGTCATCATGAAGTTCTTTGAGAGGCTTGTCAAGGATCATATCACCACCACCTTACTGGCCACCCAAGACCCACTCCAGTTTGCATACTGCCCCAACAGGTCCACATATGATGCAATCGCAATCACACTGCACACTGCCCTATCCCATCTGGACAAAAATAATAACTATGTAAGAATGCTGTTCATTGGCTACAGCTCAGCATTCAACACCATAGTACCCTCCATGCTCATCATCAAGCTGGAGGCCCTGGGTCTCAACCCCGCCTGGTGCAACTGGGTCCTGGACTTTCTGGCGGGCCGCCCCCAGGTGGTGAAGGTAGGAAACAACATCTCCACTTCGCTGACCCTCAACACTGGGGCCCCACAGCCCTCTTCTGTACTACCTGTTCACCCACGACTGCATGGCCATGCACACCTACAACTTAATCGTCAAATTTGCAGACGACACTACAGTGGGAGGCCTGATCACCAACAACGACAATACAGCATACCGGAGGTGGTGAGGGCACTCGGAGTGTGGTGTCAGGAAAACAACCTCTCACTCAACCTCAACAAACAAGATGATCGTGGACTTCAGGAAACAGCATAGGGAGCATCCCCCTATCCACATTGAAGGGACAGCAGGGGAGAAGGTGGAAAGTTTTAAGTTCCTCAGCGTACACATCACAGACAAACTAAAATGGTCCACCCACACAGACAGTGTGGTGAAATTTGGCTTGTCACCCAAAACCCTGACAAACTTTTACAGATGCACAATCGTGACAGTGTGTCCCCCCCCCCTGACGCGCGGCTCCCGCAGTGCGCCGACACCGGCCTCGAGGACAACCCGGGGGCGATGCGCAGGGCGATCCGGATGGAGGTGATGGAACTCCCTTAGCATAGTTGTATCCAATATATCCCCCACCGGGACCCAGCACCTCTCCTCCGGCCCATACCCCTCCCAGTCCATGAGGTACTGCAGGCCCCTCACCCGGTGTCTCGAGTCCCAGAATGGCCTGTATTGTGTACGCCGGGGACTCATCGATGTCCAGAGGGGGTGGAGGACCTCCGGAACCTCACCTCCCTGCATGGGACCAGCTACCACCGGCCTGAGGAGAGACACATGAAATGAGGGGTTAATACGATAATACGAAGGGAGTAACAATCAAATCAAATCAAATGTATTTATATAGTCCTTCGTACATCAGCTGATATCTCAAAGTGCTGTACAGAAACCCAGCCTAAAACCCCAAACAGCAAGCAATGCAGGTGTAGAAGCATGGTGGCTAGGAAAAACTCCCAAGAAAGGCCAAAACATAGGAAGAAACCTAGAGAGGAACCAGGCTATGTGGGGTGGCCAGTCCTCTTCTGATTGTGCCGGGTGGAGATTATAACAGAACATGGCCAAGATGTTCAAATGTTCATAAATGACCAGCATGGTCCAATAATAATAAGGCAGAACAGTTTCAATCAACAATCAATAACACACCTCGTTTATTCTCCTCAGGACTTTAAATGGCCCTACATACTGCAGACCCAGCTTCCGGCAGGGCAGGCGGAGGGCAGCTTTCGGGTCGAGAGACAGACCCTGTCCCCCGGTACAAACAAGGGGGCCTCACTGCGGTGAGGGGCAGCGCTCCTCTTCTGCCGTCCACTCGCCTGACGCAATGACTCCTGGACAACTCTCCATGTCTCCTTAGAGCGCTGCACCCACTCCTCCACCGCAGGAGCCTCGGTCTAGCTCTGATGCCATGGTGCCAGAACCGGCTGGTACCCCAACACACACTCAAACGGTGACATGTTGGTAGAGGAGTGGTTTAGTGAGTTCTGGGCCATTTCAGCCCAGGGGATGTATCTCGCCCACTTCCCTGGCCGGTCCTGGCAATACAACCGCAGAAACCTACCCACTTCCTGGTTCACTCTCTCCGCCTGCCCATTACTCTCTGGGTGATAACCCGAGGTCAGGCTGAATGAGATCCCCAGACGCTCCATAAACGCCTTCCATACTCGGGACGTAAACTGGGGACCCAGATCAGAAAAGATATCCTCGGGCACCCGTAGTGCCGGAAGACATGGGTGAACAGTGCTTCCACAGTCTGTAGGGCCGTAGGGAGACCGGGCAACGGGATAAGAGTGCAGAACTTTGAGAACCGATCCACAACGACCAGGATCGCCGTGTCCCCCTGAGACAGGGGAAGATCAGTACAGGTGCATCAAAGCTGGGACCGAGAGACTGAAAAACAGCTTCTATCTCAAGGCCATCAGACTGTTAAATAGCCACCACTAACATTGAGTGGCTGCTGCCAACACACTGTCATTGACACTGACCCAACTCCAGCCATTTTAATAATGGGAATTGATGGGAAATGATGTAAATATATCACTAGCCACTTTAAACAATGCTACCTTATATAATGTTACTTACCCTACATTATTCATCTCATATACATATGTATATACTGTACTCTACAACATCGACTGCATCCTTATGTAACACATGTATCACTAGCCACTTTAACTATGCCACTTTGTTTACTTTGTCTACACACTCATCTCATATGTATATACTGTACTCGATACCATCTACTGTATGCTGCTCTGTACCATCACTCATTCATATATCCTTATGTACATGTTCCTCATCCCCTTACACTGTGTATAAGACAGTAGTTTTGGAATTGTTAGTTAGATTACTTGTTGGTTATCACTGCATTGTCGGAACTAGAAGCACAAGCATTTCGCTACACTCGCATTAACATCTGCTAACCATGTGTATGTGACAAATAAATTTGATTTGATCAGTAAGAAAATCCACCGATAGATTGGACCACGGCCATTGTGGACTGGGGAGGGGTTGTAATTTCCCTCGTGTCAAGTGCCTAGGAGCCTTACTCTGAGCGCACACCGAACAGGTGTGTAAATCAATACACGGACGCAAACCACCCTCCTTTTTCTTCACGAAAAATAAACTTGAGGAGACAGGTGACATGGAGGGCCAGATGTACCCCTGTCCCAGGGCTTCCGTGACATATGTCTCCATAGCCAACGTCTCCTCCTGGGACAAAGGATACACGTGACTCCTGGGTAGTGCAGCGTTTACCTGGAGGTTTATCACGCAATCCCCTGTCGATGGGGTGGTAATAGGGTCGCCTTCTTCTTACTGAAGGCAATAGCCAAATCGGCATACTCAGCAGGAATGCGCACGGTGGAAACCTGGTCTGGACCCTCCACCGTTGTCGCACCGATGGAAACTCCTAAACACCTGCCTGAACACTCATCAGACCACCCCTGGAGGGCTCCCTGGAGAGCTCCCTGTCTCCACGAAATCCTAGGATTGTGAATAGCCAGCCCCAGCACCACAAGAAAAGCAGGTGAATCGATAAGGAACAGGCTAATCCGCTCCTTATGATTCCCCCGCGTAATCATCTCCAGAGGAATCGTGGCCTCCCTGACCAGCCCTGACCCTAACGGTCAACTATTTAAGGAGTGCACGGGGAAGGAGGGGGGGGGTTTATCTTAACTAACGTAATCCTCAACCTCTGGGCGAGTCCGCGATCTATAAAATTCCCTGCTGCGCCTGAATCGACTAGAGCCTTATGCTGGAGAGACGGGAAAAACTTCAGGAAACAAATTAGGACAGGACCCTTTCAGAACGTCCGCGAGCAGCCAGCAGATTGTCTAGCCAGATTGACATGTCGATCAGTTCATCCAAGCTGAGCATAGTGTCCCGACAAGCCAGCTCCCTGCGGACGTCCTCTCTTAGGCTACACCTGTAATGGTCTATCAGGGCCCTGTCGATCCACCCCGCTCCAGCGGCCAAGGTCCGGAATTCCAGCGCAAATACCTGCGCGTTCCTCTCCCCCTGCCGGAGATGGAACAGCCTCTCACCCACCGCTTGGCCCTCCGGAGGATGATCGAAATGGGAACGGTGGATGAACTCCAGGTAGTGGCCCCTCACTGAGTCGGGCCTGTTCCAGACGGCATTGGCCCACTCCAGGGCTCTACCCGTCAGGCAGGAGGCGAGGACACTCACGCTCTCCTCGTCCGAGGGAGCCGGCCGAACGGTGGCCAGGTAGAGCTCTAGTTGTAACAGGAAATCCTGGCACCCCGCCGCCGCATCTTACTCCCTCGGAGGCGTGATATGCAGAGCGCTGGCACCGGATCCCGCTGGAGGAGATGGTAGAGTTGCTGGTGGGGTAGTAGGGAGACCACTCCTCTCACAACGGTCCATCCTCTCCATCATTTGATCCATCGCTGATCCGATGGATCAATGGAGGATGGAGGATGGACTTATGATGAAGGACTCTCTCCTCCATCGTGGGGAAAGGGGTGGTTGCTGCTCCTGCTGAGTCCATATGGTGGTGCGGGCTTCTGTAACGTCGGGAGAGTGATGGGTGTGGAGTCAGACGCAGAGAGCAGAAGGTAGACTGGAAAAAACGTTTTAATGTCCTCAATCACAGTAACAGGTACAAACATGGTTGAAGCCCAAAACACAGGCACAACAAACCCAAAACCACTGTTACAAAAATACCGAACAGCGAAAACCCAAAAGTCAACAAACATCACTAACGTAAAATAACCACAAGCCCGCACAAACACCAGCGGGCTAAACTAACTTAAATAACACCTATCCCAAAACCCCAACAAGGAACAGGTGAAAACAATAAGACAAAAACAAACGAAAAGGAAAAAGGGATCGGTGGCAGCTAGTAGACCGGCGACGACGACAACGCCACCCGAACAGGAAGGGGAGCCACCTTTGGTGGTATTCGTGACAGAGATTGAAAAACAGCTTCTATCTCAAGGCTATCAGACTGCTAAACAGCAATCACTAACTCAGAAAGGCTACTGCCTACATTGAGACCCAATCACTAGTCACTTTAAATGATGCCCCTTTAATAATGTTTACATATCTTACATTACTCATATCACATATATTTACTGTATTTTATACCATCTACCGCACCTTGCCTATGCCGCTCGGCCATCGCTCATCCATATACATATATGTACATATTATCATTCACCTCTTTAGATGTGTGTGTATTAAGTAGATGTTGGGGAATTGCTAGATTACTTGTTAGATATTACTGCACTGTCGGAACTAGAAGCACAAGCATTTTGCTACACTTGCATTAACATCTGCTAACCATGTGTATGTGACCAATAAAATTTGCTTTGAGATTGCTGTATACCAGCGGAACCCATCCATCTTGAAGGAGCTGGAGCAGTTTTGCCTTGAAGAATGTACAGAAATCCCAGTGGCTTAAAGAGACACACCCCAAGAGACTTGCAGCTGTAATTGCTGCAAAAGGTGGCTCCAGAAAGTATTGACTTTGGGGTGAATGGTTATGCATGCTCAGGTTGTCTGTTTTTTTGTCTTATTTCTTGTTTGTTTCACAATAAAACTATTTTGCATCTTCAAAGTGGTAGGCATGTTATGTAAATCAAAATAATTCAAACAACCCAAAAATATTATTTTAATTCTAGTTTGTAAGGCAACAAAATAGGAAAATTGCCAATGCCAAGGGTTTTTCTTTATTTTTACAATTTTCTACAGAATCTGTAGAATAATAGTGAAGACATAAAAACTGTGATATAACACATATGGAATCATGTAGTAACCAAAAAAGTATTCAACATATCTAAATATACTTTATATTTGTCACGCTTTGTTCATTGTATTTTGTGTTTTCGTCATATGTTTGGTCAGGCCAGGGTGTGACATGGGTTTATATGTTGTGGTTCGTATTGGGGTTTTTGTATTTTTGGGATTACGGCTAAGTAGGGGTGTTGCATAGGCTTGGCTGCCTGAGGCGGTTCTCAATCAGAGTCAGGTGATTCTCGTTGTCTCTGATTGGGAACCGTATTTAGGTAGCCTGGGTTTCGCTGTGTATTTCGTGGGTGATTGTTCCTGTCTCTGTGTAGTATTCACCAGATAGGCTGTAATTAGGTTTAACGTTCCGTTTGTTGTTTTGTATTTTGTATCGTTATTTCATGTGTTACTTTTTCGATTAAAGTCATGAGTAACCACTACGCTGCATTTCGGTCCGACTCTCTTTCTACAAACGAAGAACGATGTTACAGAATCACCCACCTCACACGGACCGAGTGGTGTGGTTACAGGCAGCGACAGCAGGAGAAGAAAAAGAAGGACGTTATGGACAGCAATGGCATGGAGTATACGACGTGGGAAGAAATAGACAGGTGGGCGGCCGACGCAGAGAGAGCAGAGGCAGCCGGAGATAGGAGTCGACAATACGAAGGAACACGGTTGGCAAGGAAGCCCGAAAAGCAGCCCAAAAAAATTATTGGGGGAGGGCTTAAAGAGAGTATGGCTATGCCAGGTTGGAGACCTGCTCAAACTCCCTGTGCTTATCGGGGGGCTAGAGAGACCGGGCAGGCACCGTGTTATGCTATGGAGCGCACGGTGTTTCCAGTGCGGGTGCATAGCCCGGTGCGGCAAATACCAGCCCTTCGTATTGGCCGGGCTAGAGTGGGCATCGAGCCAGGTAAGGTTGGGCAGGATCGGTGATCAAGAGCTCCAGTGCGCCTGCACGGTCCGGTCTATCCAGAGCCAACTCTCCTTGTTTATCGTGAGGAGCCAAGGAGGAGACCTGAACCAGAGCCGGTGTTAGAGGTGAGCGAAGCAGAGACTGTGAAGGAGTTAATGGGGAAGGTGGAGTGGAGAGTAATGAGGGAGTTGCTAGCTTGGTGCTTTAGGTACAAGATTCGTCCGACGGAGCGTGTCGGGGATTTGATGGCACCTGGGTCAGCGCTCCATACCTGCAGTCCAACTCATCCCAAACCATATCAATTGGGTTGAGGTAGGGTGATTGTGGAGGCCAGGTCATCTACTTCTTGGTCAAATAGCCCTTACACAGCCTGGAGGTGTGTTTTGGGGTCATTGTCCTGTTGAAAAACAAATGATAGTCCCACTAAGCACAAAACAGATGGGATGGCATATCGCTACAGAATGCTGTGGTGATCGTGCTGATTAAGTGTGCCTTGAATTCTAAATAAATCACAGAGAGTGTCACCAGCAAAGCACACCCCCACACCATCACACCTCCTCCACAATTTCTACCAGCCTGGATAACGTTCAGGTCCTAAATCTGTGACATGCTATGTTTGCTGTGTCAGGCTAGTTTGGCATATTGTCTACTAGCCCAGTCTGAAAAGTACTAGCCTTAATTTCCATCCCTGCTGACATGGATAACTGACTTCACTTGTCATTTGATTAGACATGTACAACAGATGCACTCTTGGAACAAAACTGTTTGTGTTTTGTATGGGAAAACATTGAGCCCATAAGTCCTTTGTGAGCTAGCTAGCTAGCCATCTAGTTAAAGTTACCTCACCGTTCGTGTAGTCACACTTTTTCACGCGGTGACATGCTAGCTGACGTTAGCCCACCAGGGCAGGGATATTTAACTAACGTTTAGCTAGCTAGTTACATTAGCTCAACGTTTGTATAGTCAGACTTTTCCCCTGACCCCACGTGTGGTGACATGCCTGCTAGTCCACCAGGGTAGGTATATTTAACGTTAGCTAGTTAGTGCTAATTGCTAACGTTAGGCACATTCACTCGTAGGAAAAGTCTGACGACTGTCAGGAATGTCTGGCGACACCACAGTGAGATACAGTGCAACTTTATCCAGCTAACGTTAGCTAATGTAGCCAAATAACCAAACACGGTGCCAAACTAGTTAGCCTACAGGTGATACGGATGTCACTTAGGTCTATTATTGATATCTACATAGCAATTATGTGAATCACACTGCTGCCCTCTCAATCATTTGCACCTTATGGATTGTGTTTGTTGTTGATGGCTGTTCCCAAATGTATGGATGTATTTTACCCCAATATTGGTTGAATTGAAGTGTAGGCTAAGTTGCCAAGCAGTCATTATTTGTGCATCCTGTGGACAGCCAGTGACAAATGTGCTCTTGCAACAGCTGCTTAGGGCAGATCCCAGGCTATGGAATATTACAAATGAAAATGTATACACACTCACTACTGTAAGTCGCTCTGGACAAGAGCATCTACTAAATGACGGGAAAAAATACATACTTTTCCCCTTCTTACGAGCACAGACTTTGCTGATAAGTACTTTATTGAGGACTTAATATGACTGAGATATGTGGTTTTGTATCTCAAGATGAATGCACTAACTGTAAGTTGCTCTGGATACAAGTGTCTGCTAAATGACTCAAATGTTAATGTAACTGTTGTACACTCCTCCGTGGTATTGTGCTCCATACACACTGTCAAAAACGAGGTGGGCTTTAATTGCTCAATCTAATTCGGGCTGATGAAAAAAGAAAAAAATCCAAAGGCATATCAATCAACCAATCAAATGTATTTATCAAGCCAATTTTACATCAGCAGATGTCACAAAGTGCTATACAGAAACCCAGCCTAAAAACCCCAAACAGCAAGCAATACAGATGTAGGAGCAGACATATGCTTAAACTAGCACACTTTTGATGGATTTAAACATCTGCAAATTATCGAGGTATCAAAGGGTCACGTATAGATATCCTATTAAATAATTAAAGTGGAACTGACAGCGTTTTAACTACTTTGTAGATATGAAACAAACAGACAATCATAATATCAGTAAAACATATCAAATTCCCAGTTTATGCTACAAAACCAACTTCATAAAAGGTTTTAAAATAGGTTATATTTGACTCAAAATTCAGTGACTAATTCACCAATACATTTCTTGGTAGTCCAACAAAGATTAGTATCAGGTTGTAAATCACAGCTGGCCTGGTACATTGTATGCTGCCTCCAGCCCTTCGGGATGTACGGTTTCAGTTTTAATGACCAAATATTTTGGACAAAAACTGACAAATATAACTACGGCTGGGAATGTCAATACAATCAAACTAGCAAGGGAATTACCAATTTGTAAGTCGCTCTGGATAAGAGCGTCTGCTAAATGACTTAAATGTAAATGTAAATGTACCATAAATCAGTCATAACGTGGCTAATAGCTTTTGTCTTTATGTAGCTATTTATTTAGCAAGCTATAAACACTTGAGCCTATCATTAGTTAGCTAATGGGGGGGATGTCATTGACATTGGACGAGTGGGTGAGTGGCCAACTTTTTCGTTGGCAACAGTTAGGATGCAGGTCTAATTTGGTTAGCTAACAAGAGATGTGAATCACTTTGCTAGCTGGCTATGCTGAACTTGAACGACTGTTATCCACAGTTAGCATATCTCGTCATTGTCAATCAAATGTATTTGGCATCGATCAAATGGGAGGGCAGGCCGGCAAGTTTCCAGTCAGTTGTCAAAACGTGGTTTGGGATAAACATGCATTGGCAGGCAAGCTGCAGAAGGGCAGCAGGCTACTATTCCCTATCGTTTATCAGTGCAATTTTGACGGCCAACTACAAGCTAAGAAAGTTTGAGAGGGTTTATATACTGGTCCCTCGTTACATTTTAGCTCATCTCGCTTTGGCTAACATTAGTTGTTGATCTTGTTGTTGATGTGCATAGGCAACTGAGGGAGAGAGAGCCTATGGTTCATGGTTGTTTGATCTGACTGTAAACTTACTTCGTTTTTTTAGTTTTTTAAATATTTTATTTCTGGTTTTTAGTTTAGTTTTCTTAATTTGGTTTGGTTTTTAGCCTTATGGTCCACTTAGGAACCTACAACAAGTCACAATAAAACATTAACATTTTTAACCATAACATTTTTACATTTTATTGTATACAATCTACATTAACAATCTAAATGGGCCAAAAAGAGGCAATCAAAAAAACTAGCAATTGCAATGTGAGAAAATGATGGTAACTAGTCTGGCCCTAATTCAGGTTAATTGTGTTTTTTAAATGTAAACCAGCCTGGGAACAGCCAGCGGTGGCTTCCCGCATGCGCAATTCATTTTGCAGTCTGGACGCGGAGGGGTGAACATCTCCTGCTCTGACTGCAGCTGGGAGGGACTGCTGCACGAGGACTGGGCCACCTGTGAGTGCTTTGGGATGGGGGTGGGGCCCACGGCAGCATCCGCTGCTCATTGAGAAGAGTAAGAACGATACATGCTTTCACGTCAGTCTCCAAAAGTCCCCAATAACACCAGAAAAAAATTGCTAGATTTGTCGCTAGCTGTTTTTTTTTTAATCTCTAAATTGGCAACACTGAAGGCTCCATGCTATGGGACTCCCAAAAAGGGCCAGATGAAATACAGCTAGGAATTGAACCAGGGTCTGTAGTGACGCCTCTAGCACTGAGATGCAGTGCGTTAGAGCGCTGCGCCACTCGGGAGCCTCGGGAAAGTAATCTAAAAGTAATGTACGGTAATCAGATTACATTACTGAGTATAGGTAATCCAAAAGTTACGTTACTGATTTACAATTTGACGGATAACTAGTAACTGTAATGGATTACATTTAGAAAGTAACCTACCCAACTCTGAGTGTATCAGTGTTAGTGTGTTGTCGGCAGGGGTCAGGGAGACCTCGGTACACTTGACTAATTGGTCTGTGTCTAATTAGGGGACTCCACCTGCAGCTCTTCAGCCGCCAGTCTTGCATGTCAAATATCCTGTCCTGGACCACCCACACATGCACACACACACACACACACACACACACACACACACACACACACACACACACACACACACACACACACACACACACACACACACACACACACACACACACACACACACACAAACTGTTTAAACAAGACTCACAATAATTAGGGTACTCATGAAAACCGTAATAAAACCTTAGTGTACAACTTAATGTATGACTTAATTCGTTTTTGTGGGAATTACGGGGGCACATGTCTATTCGCTATTTCAAGTAGACCCATACACAACTGAGTGACCAGAGGCTGACTGCTCTGCCCCCCTTAAGGACGTCTACCAGTGGATAAGACAGCCACAACAGCAGGTGCGTTTATTTAATAACAGGTGATACAACCCCTCTTTACAAAATACATTTCAAGTAGGTCTTCACAAAGGGGCGACCCCGACCTCGTTCACATGAGCTTCCCACAGTGAAAGAAGGGAATCTCTTTTCATAGCAAACAGACGATGAAAGGCTAGGCAACCGTTTCATTCTGTCAGTTCTTAACTGGACAAGATCTTACTTCAAAACCACCAACGATTTAAGTATGTAAATCACAGCTTCACATAACCAAAGATACCTTACCCAAAGGTAGGCCTATAGATAGCCAGTTGTCTAATTAGAATTGCATTCTGCATGCTTCACCTTTAAATTACCTCCTATAGGACTATGCTCTAATTCAGTCTAAATTTAATTAGGAATATAGAATTGTATGTAAACTATTGTATTTGGTCTGTTTATAGTCAAGAGCTGAGCTCCGTAGTTGTATGCTTGTCGGTTTTATTATTTCAACCTAAGCACTAACGACTTTATCGATCTGAGGGCTTAATTATTTTCCAAGCGAGCATGTTAAATAGGATAGTTGCGTGCGCAGAGTGTGTGTGTGCCAGGCTTCCGGCTTGTGTGTGGGTGAGAGTTGCTTTTCGAAACACTGGTGCCATCGGTCCCGACCCGTGCTGGTGAAAAATATAAAATTGTGCCTTCAACTTGCTGAACCTGCCCTGACGTGATATATATTGTTTATTATCTCAGATGCAGTATTGTGTCGATATAGCTAAATATTAACTCTAACTTATGCTGCTCACGATTTCTCCCGATGTCTGACGAAGGAAGCGACAGCGACGAGCTAACAGAGCTCCGGTGCTCTCCCTCCCCATCTCCACCCGGGCCCCCCGGAACCCCCTCTCCTCCACTGCCGCCAGACCTCTCCTCCAGTCCCCCGGTGTTTCGAGACCCAGCCCCGTTACCCCAGGACTGCCTCCGCCCGTCTCCAGAGCGCTGCAAACCCGGGGACTCCCCGCGCTGTACCCTGCCAAAGTTAACCCAGCGACTGACGAAGACGGGCTCTCAGTTCCGCCAGAGACAGAATGCGCGCTTAACAGCTGCGGCGGACAACGGGCGCGATGCCCTCTCTCCAAAGCGCAGAGACGGAGACAGCACCACGGCAACGTTTCAGGACCTTGGACAGCAACTCCCCCGCGGACAGGACCGAGAGTATTACCACTGCACTAATCAGCTCCTAGAGCCCCAGCGAGACAGCAGTGAGACCCAGCCACCGTGAGTCTACCCTTTAATTAATTATGACACGGTTGGGCTATACCTTATTCAAATATGAGGAAACACAATTAGTTGTTACAGAATGATTGAGTAAAATTAATCACGTGGGTGGTGTAGTCTATGTAGCCTATAGGCTACGCAAAATATGAATCCCATACAATGAATGAGTGGATACAGATGTGCCATATTGTTTGATTAAATATTGGGGTGCGCAGACATAATATTCTACTCAAGAGATACTGTACACGCGCAATGGGGATGTATGGGCTAATGGGGTTTCCTGCTGGACCTAAACAGGTACAGTGACCATATGGCTGATGATGTCAGATAATAGCTTCATTCTCTAGTTCATTGTCTTTAACTGTGCATTTTTTCTGTCATTCTATTAGGCTACTTTTATCTTTCTGTTTTTCAATGTCATGTTGTATTCTCAGTGGAAACATAGTTGAGTGTGTCTCGTCTTTGAAGACTGAGTAGGGGGATTCCATCCTCGTTTAAAGGAATTCGTCTCGTGTTACTCCAAACCCTAAATAAATCAATAATAAATAAATAAATAAAATACATACAACCCATCAGTCAGATCCAGCTAAAATATTACACACCCTAATTCGGGCCCATGACACCGCTTGGCGGTTAACGTTGCAGCGTGTTTGTGCTGCTTGTTCTTGATTTGAGAGAGTCTTGATTGACACCGGAGAGATCCGATAAGTTAAAGGATGGCGGCGAGAGGAACCGAGGCAGGGCCGTGCGTGCCGTGCTGAGTCAATATTCCGTATGCAAATGAGAAGTTTGACAAATAAGCCTATTGGACAGACGTGGACATGTGACGTCATCCACTGTATTACCCAGGTAGAAAGGCTGCCACAACAAAGTATACCATATAGCCTCTAGAAAATGTTCTAAGCCAGTGGTATTACAGTTGGAAATATAATAGGATATATTCCAAACGGCCTGCAGTGTCTGTATTTGATCACTCTGGTCTCTATCTGCTCTATGATATAGTAGCATTAAGCTTGAAAGCCTTGTCTTTGACGAGAAGAAGCAAGCATCAAGTTTTGAGGGAGAGTGCAATTGGCATGCTGACTGCAGGAATGTCCACCAGAGCTGTTGTCAGATTTTTGTTAATTTCTCTACCATAAGCCACCTCCGACTTCGTTTTAGGGAATTAGAGTGCTCCATGATGGCGGTGGAGTTATGGTATGGGCAGCCATAACCTACGGACAATGAACACAATTGCATTTTATCGACGGCAATATGAATGCACAGAGATACAGTGACCATACCCTGAGGCCCATTGTCATGCCATTCATCCGCCATCTTCACCTTATGTTTCAGCATGATAATGCACGGCCGCATGTCTTAAGGATCTGTACACAATTCCTAAAAGTTGAAAATGTCCCTGTTCTTCCATGGCCTGCATACTCACCAGACATCTCTCATTGAGCATGTTTGGGATGCTCAGGATCAATGTGTATGAACAGCGTTTTCCAGTTCCCATCAATATCCAGCAACATCGCACAGCCATTGAAGTGGAGTGGGACAACATTCCACAGGCAACAATCAAGAGCCTGATCAACTCTATGACGCACTGCATGAGGCAAATGATGGACATAAGATACTGACTGATTTTCTGATCCACAGCCCTAATTAATAAAGGTATCTGTGACCAACATATGCATATCTTTATTCCCAGTCATGTAAAATCCATAGATTGGGATATAATGAATTTATTTCAATTGACTTATTTCCTTAAATAAACTAACTTGGTAAAACCCTTGAAGTTATTGCATGTTGCGTTTATTTGTTTGTTCATGTCATAAATTATGAGTGCATTTCAAACTACTTTTGGGTTATAAATGTATTATAATGAGTGCATGACTGTTAAGCTGAATATATGTTTATGTCATTGTCACCAATCAACTTCAATACACTCAAAATGTATTAGAATTTAGATGCTAACTACACTACCTATGCTAAACATAAGAGTTACTGTATGTAGCTAGCCTGAAGTGTTTGCTACAATAACAGCCAACTTTCATCTAAGCAACTGTCTTAAACAACAGTCCAAATAGCATGTGATAAGTTATGTTCACGTGATTGTCACCAATCAACTGCAATACACTAACAAATAATTTGAATTTAGATGCTTACTAGCTACGCTAACAATAACACACACTTGCTGTATTTAGTTAGCATGCTAGCTAGCCCGACTGCTACAGCCAAAATAAATGTTTACAACAATTACAGCTGACTTTCATCTTCGAGACTGTCTTACACAAAAGTCCAAACAACATGTAGGTGTCACGTTCGTCATAACGATGAGACCAAGGCGCAGCATGAGATGAATACATTCTTATTTTATTAAAACGAAGAACACTTAACCAAACTAACAAAAATGAACTTGACGCTAAAAACATGCATGCTGACATGCAACTACACATAGACAATAACCCACAAAACCAAAATGGAAAATGGCAACCTAAATAGGATCCCCAATCAGAGACAACGATAAACAGCTCCCTCTGATTGGTAACCAATGCAGGCTACCATAGACCTACATATACCTAGACATACAAAAAAAACATAGATATACAAAAACCCTAGACAGGATTAAAACACCAAGACAATACTAAAAACTAAACCAACCACCCTTGTCACACCCTGACCTAACCAACATATTAAAGAAAACAAAGATAGCTAAGGTCAGGGCGTGACAGTAGGCCTGTTAGAAGAACAACATTTCTTACAAAATGTACAGACAAATCATTAAATAATCCTTGTCTCTCAGCCTGTATCTTTGGTGCTGACATTAGCAATGCTAGCTAGATAAGTAACTAAACCTGCTGCATACGAAATTACGTGTTTTCAACGATAACAGACAATTACAGCCTCAGCGACTGTCCAAGTAACAATCCAACAACACTTGAGGCCTATTGGAACGAATAAAAAGTATCATGTTTATAAGTAATAACAAAAATATATGCTTTTTGGAAAGGGCACATGATGGCTGCCAGGGCAGCAATTCCTGTAGGTGATAGTGGTTTTGTCAAATAGAATTATGGGAGTTTGAGCATTGAACAACAGAAAAATAAGATGACTATGAATATCATTCCATAGGTTCTTGAGCGTCTATTTAAAATATTTACAGATGTTATTTAACAAAGACAACCAGAGCAACATACAGTATATTCAGAAAGTTTTCAGACCCCTTCCCTTTTCCACATTGTGTTACGTTACAGCTTTATTCTAAAATGTATTAAATAAATGTTTTCCCCTCATCAGTCTACACACAATACCCCATAATGAGAAAGTGAAAACAGTATTAAAAATAATATTTTAAAAACCTGAACAATCCTATTTTCATAAGTAGTCAGACCCTTTCATATGAAACATGAAAATGAGCTCAGGTGCATTCTGTTTCCGTTTCCATTGCTCATTCTTCAGATGTTTCTACAACTTGATTGGAGTCCACCTGTGGTAAATTCAATTGATTGGACATGATTTGGTAGCCTAGTAGCCTAGTGGTTAAAGCATTGGGCCAGTAACTGAAAGGTTGCTGGATTGAATCCCAGTGCTGACAAGGTAAAAATCTGTCATTCTGCCCCTGACCAAGGCAGTTAACCCACTATTCCCCGGTAGGCTGTTATTGTAAATAATAATTTGTTCATAACTGACTTGCCTCGTTAAATATATATATATATTATTTTCTTATTTTTTTAAGTACAAAAATTGGAAGGGCACACACCTGTGGACTTGTGGACAAGTAATTAGTAAATGTAAAAGATGACATTCAGAAAGTATCCTACCCAACCCTGGTGGTAGTAGTAGTAGCCATAGTTGTTCCTGTGAGTTTAAGGGGGGTACTGGAAATTACAAGGACAGTAAAACTTATAAAATTCTCCCGCGTAGGGACATTTCCCATGTCCCAACGAGGACAAAAGCTATTTTAACCTTAGGGGTAGGTTTAGTGTTCCAATTTTGGTTAGGGTTAGAATTAGGTTTAGGAGATAGGGTTAGGGTTACGGTAAGGACTAGCATTAGGGGTTAGGGAAAATAGGATTTTGAATGGAAATCAATTTTGGGTGTGTGTTTGTGGGACTATTTAGTCTCAGTGGTTGTGAAGTTAATGGTTTCTCTGTTCCACCCTGAGCTGAGAGACATGACAGACATAAAAATACACCGTGTTTACTGATCTAAGTGGCTCTCACAGCCCATGATGGTCGCTGCTGGCAATTATATGTGTGTGTGTGTGTGTGTGTGTGTGTGTGTGTGTGTGTGTGTGTGTGTGTGTGTGTGTGTGTGTGTGTGTGTGTGTGTGTGTGTGTGTGTGTGTGTGTGTGTGTGTGTGTGTGTGTGTGTGTGTGTGTGTGTGTGTGTGTGTGTGTGTGTGTGCCACCACAGCAGAGAGAGGACTAGGAATCCTTTAAAAAAACAATCAGGGCATCTCCCATCGACCTTCTTCCCAGCTTACTCATTGAATCGCTCTGCAATAAGCTCTCACAGTCTCACTACAGAAGGTTCACTTTAGGCATTAATTGGTTAAGTTAAGGGGTAAGGTTTGGCATAGGGTTAAAACAAAAACAATTCTATGGTTAAGTTTAGGCATTAATTATGAATGGTTAAGGTGGGGGTTAAGGTTTGGGATAGTTTTTAAAACAAAACAATTAACAACAAGTACCTAGCACTGGGATTAAACATTCGATCCTCAGAGGCGGAGCCCGTGGTTTACGCCCATCCGCCATCCCCGTCCACACCCTAGCAAACCCCACGACTACTTGATGGTAATAGCGCTCACCGTTGCCCCTAGTGGCCGGTTTTGAAGTGATCTGAAAGTCCTATTTACCTGGACGGTCGACTGAGCAAGGGCAGCGCCTGCCATATAATTAGAATGGAACATCGATTTGAATGAGAATGTCAGTTCTATCAATTGTAATTCTAACGTGTTGACATTGTGCTGAAGCTCAGGTTTGTGTCATAAGGGCTTTTGCTCGGTTCTCTTTTTTGGCTATATTCCATTGATTTCCAGTCTACCACACACAGCTCTGATCAACTGTAAATTTAAGTCGATACCCATAAACTACTGTGCTTTGGGACCGTAGAATCTACACACAAACACAATAAACATGCACAAACACAGACCCTTGTTCATTTCTTCAACATAAATAGTGACAAAAATATTCATACAACTTTTTCATTGACAATTTACGAGACTGTAACGGACTAAATAGACCCAGAAAAGAATGTCAGTGATAAGCACAACAGATGCTTATGGTACACCACACCCGGCACAGGAGCTCCGGGCGAGCAAGCAATGCTCCGGCTCCGCCTCGGATTTATACACACTGAAACTAACCCAGCCTTCAAATCACAGTAGATACCGGTTGTCTGGTTAAGAAACACAAGCTGCTTTACAGAAAATGTAAAACAATAGCAGCATTACGTTTAATAGTAAAACAACAGTCTAGCTATGTTTTCTTCTCCCTTGAGTACAGAAACTTTTTTGAATTTTCTGTCTCACTCAACCCTTGATCAATTCATTGAATTTCTACCTGCAATGCTCGTTTTGCAACTGAGTGCAGCCCTGGTAACATAACCAGTAGCCTATATGCAAGTATTTGGTCGCATATAAAGAAAGGAAAATGGATAGCAAACAATTTATTGACAAAATGGCTCTTGCCACTACGCTATTATCTGACTGGGTCAATCACTTTGTTTTTGAGTAAATGTGCACCCAGTGACTCAGACTCGAGCACAAGGGACTTGGGACTCGATTCGAACTTCCGGTTTATTGACTCGACTATAACACTGGGCGAAACAGTCATTAGCTCCCCTTGTACGTTTGTGCACCAATTTGGCTGCGCCGTCAGGGGACCATTGAACAATGGCAGTGACGCAACCGATTGGCGGAGGTGCAACCCATTATGCTTGGTCAAAACTTTACCGCACTATCTGGTGATTGTGCTACTCTCTATCTCTCTCTCTCTCTGCTTGTGTGTGTCTGTTTGTTCTGTCATGTGCAATATCGATATAGGCTGAATTAGGAATTTACATTGCCAGAAAAGTGTTGTATATTCTTATACGTGTTTGTCATTTCTCTGCTGTTGGGAAGAGAAACTGGATGTTAAACATGTCGGTAGGACAAGGCTTTGTATGTTTGTGCCCATGGAAGTCAGTGATTTATGTTTACTATGGGTTAATGATAGAAATGTAATGTGACTAAAATGGCCCACTGTTTTTGTCATTTTGACAAGACTAAATCATTATTCAAATGACAAAATTGTGACTAAGATTTAATGATATTTTAGTCAAAATGACAAAGACTAGACAAAATCTGAGAAAAAAGAGTACCCGAATGAACACTTACTCACTCACACACACTCACACACTCACTCACACACACACGCTCTCTTCATCTTCTCAGTCCCACGTGAATAGGTTCCCATTTTCACCTGTTCTCCAATTCTCCCGACACTCCTCCGTTTTGATCTTGTGATGGCTTTGTTTAGCCCCTAAAAATCAAAGCCTGTAGATGGCAATATATACTGAGCTAACAAATGGAATTGTTTTAATATGACCATAAGATGGACCATTTAGCTATTTGATTTAGAATTAGGACCCCTGTAGGTATCCCAAAAAATAAACAGATTATTATCTGATGAAACATTACATTTGTCCTGACTGTTATTAGCCCCATAGCAACACATTGAATAATACATTCATACAAAAAAATAAATCAAAAGGAAATATGGTTTGAGGTGTCTGTAATGCATCTGAGAGATATAGGAAAGCATCGGGGACAAAAACAAAACAGTTACATGTGTAACCCTGGTTCTGTGAAGATTCGTAGAGCAAAATGGACACTTTCTTGTTGGTGAGAGGCTCAACTTTCCATAGTGGGATCATATTAGTTGTGTAGCTCAAACCATTCAGACTTTGCAGACGTTTTTGTGAGAAGGACGGTTTTCGGGATTACTCCTGGTCTGATAGACAGCACTGTACCTCAGCCGCCTTCCATCACAGATGCGGAAGGCCGATAGCGTGGACTTAGAACAGCCCTTGCAAAAACCAGGAGGTCTCTAGCTTAAATCAGACACATTTTTGATGAATAAAACCGCAATTAAAATAATGATGAAACGGTTCTTACGCACCGATGCAAACATCTACACTTATGGGTTTAGTGGACTGTGTTTTGGAACAACCTCTATTTATCAAACTAAGTTTTGATCTAGCCCTTTAATGAAGACTAAATTCTAGGACAAAATGCTAAGAGGGTAAGCCTGTTACCCTAGTTGTTGATGGCATATTGTATGCAGTTGTTGTACATTTCATCCTTTTCACTGCAGAAACTTTACCGCCTCTCCTCCCTCCTATCTCTCTCTTTCTCTTGCTCCATCCCCCACCCTCTCTCTCTGGCTCCCGACCTCTTTTCTACCTCTCGAACGGTTTCTCTTTTCCATTCATTTGAAAATGAACGTGTCTATAGATTTTCCTCCACACAGAGAGCAGTTGAGCACTGAGTGTTTTGCTTCAGCGTTCGGGTGCTCTTTCTGTGTATAACATGTGATTTGAGGAGCTGAACAGTTTGTTTTTGAGGTAACCATATATTGGAGGCTTTTGTCTGAGGCGTCTGCCGCACACTGTGTTGGTTTCAAGAGAATCCGATTGACCCATTCAGTTCCTCTGAGAGGCAAGCAATGTGTACATTTACAGCTCAGGGCAGATATACTGTCAATAGACAGTTATGGAAAAAATAACATGAACTGATGGTGTAAGAGACAGCTAGTTGTCGTGCAGTATTTGGGATTGTGTGATACAGTGCCGCATTATTTGAGTGTTTGTGTGTGTGTGTGTGTGTCATTTTACAGTGGTTTAACCCTTGCTTAATAACCGTTTTCTCTCTCCCTGTCACCCTCCCTCTCCCCCTTCTTCTAGAGTGGAAGCAATGCAGCGGAGACACACCACGCTGAGGGAGAAGGGGCGTCGCCAGGCTGTGCGAGGCCCAGCCTACATGTTTAACGAGCGTGGCTCGGCCCTGACGCCGGAGGAAGAGGGTTTCCTTGACGCTGCCGAGTACGGCAACATCCCCGTGGTCCGTAAGATGCTGGAGGAGTCCAAGACCCTCAACTTCAACTGTGTGGACTACATGGGCCAGAATGCATTGCAGCTGGCGGTGGGCAATGAACACCTGGAAGTGACTGAGCTGTTGCTAAAGATGGATGGGCTAGCCAGAGTGGGCGACGGGCTCCTATTGGCTATCTCTAAAGGGTATGTGCGTATCGTGGAAGCCATATTGGCGAACCCGGCGTTCAGCCAAGGGTTACGGCTCACCCAGAGTCCCCTCGAACAGGAGCTACGGGATGATGATTTTTACGCTTATGATGAAGACGGGACACGCTTTTCCCACGACGTCACCCCAGTCATCCTAGCAGCACACTGTCAGGAGTATGAGATTGTGCATATTCTGCTCACCAAGGGGGCCCGCATCGAGAGGCCTCATGACTACTTCTGTAAGTGCAATGAGTGTGTAGAGAAGCAGAAGAGAGACTCGTTCAGCCACTCTCGCTCCAGGATGAACGCTTATAAAGGGCTGGCCAGTGCTGCCTACCTGTCCCTGAGCAGTGAAGACCCTGTCCTCACCGCCCTGGAGCTCAGCAATGAACTGGCCAGACTGGCTAACATAGAGACTGAGTTTAAGGTGAGTTTAACTGGCCAGACTGGCTATCATAGAGACTGAGTTAAAAGGTGAGTTTAACTGGCCAGACTGGCTATCATAGAGACTGAGTTTGAGGTGAGTTTAACTGGCCGAGAGACCGAGAGTGAGATACCGAGAGTGAGATACCGAGAGTGAGATACCGAGAATGGGATACCGAGAGAGAGACCAAGAGCATCATCAGAGTACAGATAAAAACTCCAAACAACGCAAGCAGAGCAGAATTAGACCAATTCCCTCTTTTGATTAATATTTCAAAAAAGAGCCACCAAATTGCATGATAATTTAGAAACAAGTTACCCCCACTCCTCCCATTCCAAAGCCCTCAAATGCCAAAAGGTGACCACAGACAAGAGTCTACTGAGGTCCAGAGACTCAGTTCACTAACCATCACTACCAACCCAACGAAGCCTCAGGACAGAGAGAGAGAGAGAGAGAGAGAGGAAGAGAGAGAGAGAGAGGAAAAGAGAGAGAGAGAGAGGATGAGGAAGAGAGAGAATCCATGTATTTGCACTTGAGGATTTTCTGCTCCGTCATCTGCTATGTTTGATACGTCTCTGCTAGGAGTCGTAGCAGCTTTGGCTCAGGACTGAGGCTGCTCTCTCTACTTTGCTGTCTCACTAGTCCTACACGTGCTATACACACATACTACTGTACATGGGCTCCCGAGTGGTGCAGCAGTCTAAGGCACTGCATCTCAGTGCTAGAGGTGTCTCTACAGACCCTGGTTTGATTCCAGGCTGTATCCCAAACCGCCGTGATCGGGCGGTTTGGGGGTGACGCATAATTGGCCCATTGTCGTCACGGGTTAGGGTTTGGCCAGGGTAGGACGTCATTGTAAATAAGAATTTGTTCCTAACTGACTTGCCTAATTAAACAAAGGTTAAATAAAAATTCCAAATGCACAAATACACACATACACTAATACACACGTTAACGTGTTAACAGCGCACAGCTGGGTCTGTGTGTTGAAAGTAGATGTTTCATGCAGCAGTGTGGGGTATACAGCCACAACGACAGGAATAACATTCAAGCCCAGGAGCTCTAGGAAGGAAGGAAGGCAAAGGGGAACACTTTGGCATTTAGACAGCGGGGTAAAGTGAGTACAAGGGTGGAGTCCAGAAGGGTGCGTGGGTTGGTATTTGTCATGACTGCAGCTGTGTCTGCTCAGGTGTCTGTCTGTCTGCCTGCTTCCTAGATGTGTAAATGAGAAGTAGTGGCCCGGGAGGCTTAGTTCTATTACCCTCCATCTCTTTCATTACACACTCATTATCACCTTCCATTTCTCTCTCCTCTATCTATCTCCCTCTCCCTCCCTTTCAATCTCTTCCCCTCTCTCTCCCTCCCTTTCAATCTCTTTCATGCTCAGTCTCACCTCCCTTTCAATCTCTCAAGGGGAACCTTCTCCCTCCCTCCCTTTCAATCTCTTCCCCTCTCTCTCCCTCCCTTTAAATCTCTTTCCCTCTCCCTCCCTCCCTTTCAATCTCTCTCCCTCTCTCTCCCTCCCTCCCTTTCAATCTCTTCCCCTCTCTCTCCCTCCCTTTCAATCTCTTTCCCTCTCTCTCCCTCTCCCTTCCTCCCTCCCTCCCTCCCTCCCTTTCAATCTCTTTCCCTCTCTCTCCCTCCCTTTCAATCTCTTTCCCTCCCTCCCTCCCCTCCCTCCTCCCTCCCTCCCTCCCTCCCTCCCTTCCCTCCCTCCCTCCCTCCCTCCCTCCCTCCCTCCCTCCCTCCCTCCCTCCCTTTCAATCTCTTTCCCTCTCTCTCCCTCCCTTTCAATCTCTTTCCCTCTCTCTCCCTCCCTTTCAATCTCTTTCCCTCTCTCTCCCTCTCCCTCCCTCCCTCCCTTTCAATCTCTTTCCCTCTCTCTCCACTCTCTGAGGTAAGAATACATATGTTCTGACTGTGTCAGACACAGTCGGTTCTTGAACACTCTTTCCTTATGTAGTCCACTTATCCCAAAGGAAGGAACGTGCTGATCTCATTGGAGAAAGTCCCTGTGGGCGTTATCAGTATTATTGTTGTTTTAACGAAGCTGCCCTCTGCAATCTTTACATGGTTAAGTGCAGGATTAGACCTGTTGCCCAGGGTTATGTTGACACGGTGCCACATGTACCATTGTCCCAGTGGGTTCAAGTGATTGGGGACAGCACACAGTGTGCTCCGGGTTTTAAGCGTTGACATATACACTGAGTGTACAAAACATAAAGAACGCCATGACATACAGTGACTTGCGAAAGTATTCACCCCCTTGGCATTTTGCCTATTCTGTTGCCTCATAACCTGTAATTAAAATACATTTTTTGGGGGGGGGGGTTGTATCATTTGATTTACACAACATGCCTACCACTTTGAAGATGCTAAATATTTTTTAATTGCAAAACAAACAAGAAATTAGAAGAAAAAAACAGAACTTGAGCGTGCATAACTATCCCCCTCCCCCTAAGTCAATTGTTTGTAGAGCCACCTTTTGCAGCAAGTACAGCTGGAAGTCTCTTGGGGTATGTCTCTATAAGCTTGGCACATCTAGTCACCGGGATTTCTGCCCATTCTTCAAGGCAAAACTGCTCCATCTCCTTCAAGTTGGATGGGTTCCGCTGGTGTACAGCAATCTTTCAGTCATACCACCGATTCTCAATTGGATTGAGGTCTGGGCTTTGATAGGCCCTTCCAAGACATTTAAATGTTTGCCCTTAAACCACTCTAGTGTTGCTTTAGCAGTGCTTTAGGGTCATTGTCCTGCTGGAAGTTGAACCACAAATCTCTTTGAGACTGGGACGGTTTCCCTCAAGAATTTCCCTGTATTTAGCGCCATCCATTATTCCTTCAATTCTGACCAGTTTCCCAGGCCAATTAAAACATCCCCACAGCATGATGCTGCCACCACCATGATTCACTGTGGGGATGGTGTTCTCGGGGTGATTGGAGGTGTTGGGTTTGCATAATGTTTTCCTTGATGACCAAAAAGCTCAATATTAGTCTCATCTGGCCAGAGTACTTTCTTCCATTTGTTTGGGGAGTCTCCCACATGCCTTTTGGTGAACACCAAACGTGTTTGCTTATTTTTTCTTTAAGCAATTACTTTTATCTGGTCCCTCTTCCATAAAGCCCTGCTCTGTGGCGTGTACGGCTTAAAGTGGTCCTGTGGACAGATACTCCAATCTCCGCTGTGCAGCTCCTTCAAGGTGATCTTTGGTCTCTTTGTTGCCTCTCTGGTTAATGCCCTCCTTGCCTGGTCCGTGAGTTTTGGTAGGAGGCCCTCTCTTGGCAGGTTTGTTGTGGTGCCATATTCTTTCCAATTTTTTGATAATGGATTTAATGGTGCTCCGTGGGATGTTCAAAATTTCAGATATGTTTTATAACCCAACCCTGATCTGTACTTCTCCACCACTTTGTCCCTGACCTGTTTGGAGAGCTCCCTGGTCTTCATGGTGCCACTTGCTTGGTGGTGCCCCGTGCTTAGTGGTGTTGCAGACTCTGGGGCTTTTCAGAACAGGTGACAGATCACGTGACACTTAGATTGCACAGAGGTGGACTTTATTTAACTCATTATGTGACTTCTGAAGGTAATTGGTTACACCAGATCTTATTTAGGGGCTTCATAGCAAAGAGGGTGAATACATATTAAAGAGCGTGAATACATATTAGAGGGTGAATACATATTAAAGAGCGTGAATACATATTAAAGAGGGTGAATACATATTAAAGAGCGTGAATACATATTAAAGAGGGTGAATACATATTAAAGGGGGTGAATACATATTAAAGGGGGTGAATACATATTAAAGGGGGTGAATACATATTAAAGGGGTGAATACATATTAAAGGGGGTGAATACATATTAAAGGGGGTGAATACATATTAAAGGGGATGAATACATATTAAAGGGGTGAATACATATTAAAAATGAATACATATTAAAGGGTGAATACATATTAAAGAGGGTGAATACATATTAAAGGGGATGAATACATATTAAAGGGGGTGAATACATATTAAAGAGGGTGAATACATATTAAAGGGGATGAATACATATTAAAGGGGGTGAATACATATTAAAGGGGATGAATACATATTAAAGGGGGTGAATACATATTAAAGGGGATGAATACATATGCACCACTTTTCCATTTTGTTGTTGTTGAATTTTTTTAAACAAGTGATTTTTTTCGAAATAAAAATCTATTTAAATGACAGGTTGTAATGCAACGAAAGAGGGGAAATGCCAAGGGGTGTGAATAATTTTGCAAGGCACTGTAGACTGACCAGGTTAATCCAGGTGAAAGCTATGATCTCTCATTGATGTCATTTTTTTAAAATCCACTTCAATCAGTGTAGATGAAGGGGAGGAGACAGGTTAAAGAACATTTTTAAGCCTTGAGACAATTGAAACATGGATTGTGTCTGTGTGCCATTCAGAGGGTGAATGGGTAAGATATTTCAGTGGTTTTGAGCGGGGTATGGTAGTAGGTGCCAGGCGCACCGGTTTGTGCCAAGAACTGCAACACTGACAGATTTGTCACGCTCAACACTTTCCCTTGTGTAACAAGAATGGTCCACCGCCCCAATGAACATCCAGCCAACTTGACACAACTGTGAAAAGCATTGGAGTCATCATGGGCCAGCATCCGTGTGGAACGCTTTTGACACCTTGTGGAGTCCATGACCCAGAGAATTGAGGCTGATCTGAGGGCAAGAAGCGGGTGCAACGAAATATTCCATTTTTTTTTTTACAATGTTTAACCTTTTCTCCTCTTCATCTACACTGATTGAAGTGGATTTTAACAAATGACATCAATAAAGGATCATAGCTTTCACCTGGATTCACCTGGTCAGTCTATGTCATGGAATGAGCAGGTGTTCTTACTGTTTTATGCACTCAGTGTACATCCATTGGTGGAGAGTGTAACGCTCCGGGTGTCGTGGGTGTGGAGTCAGACGCAGGAAACAGAGAGTGCAATGCTGTGCTCTTTAATGCACAAACGCCACAGGGTGCTCAAAACCAAATGCCCCAAACACGGGGGGCGAAAACAGTACAGCCGAATACACGACCAGGATCAAACACGTTCCTCTACTACCTAACCGAAGGTAACAATAATTAATCGCGCACAAAGAAACAGGCGGGCCGGCTGTCTAATAAAGCCCAACTAATGACTCACTAACAGGTCCTAACAATAAACATACAAGGAGGGGGAGGAAAGACAATCAGTGGCAGCTAATTGGCCGACGACGACGACCGCTGAGCGCCACCCGACCGGGAAGGGGAGCCACCCTCGGTCGGATTCGTGACAGTGAGGCTATAGTTAACATCTAATAATTGTTATGGGAGCCAATGGACTAACTTACTGACCGACAGAGGAACTCCAAATACTTCCTTAATGTACAGTAACACCACACACACACACACACACACACACACACACACACACACACACACACACACACACACACACACACACACACACACACACACACACACACACACACACACACACACACACACACACACACACACACACACGCACTCTCTTTCTTTCTTTCTTTCTCTCTCTCTCTCTCTCTCTCTCTCTCTCTCTGTCTCACAGTCTTGTAAAACTAACTTTGTGGGGGGACACAATTCAGTCTCATTCAAAATCCTATTTTCCATATCTCTAATCTTATCTCTAACCCGATACCTAACCCTAAAACTAACCCTAGCTCTTAACCCTAAAACTAACCCTAGCTCCTAACCCTAACCCTAACCCGTAACCTTAACCCTAAACTCAAATCAAATCAAATCAAATGTATTTATATAGCCCTTCGTACATCAGCTGATATCTCAAAGTGCTGTACAGAAACCCAGCCTAAAACCCCAAACAGCAAACAATGCAGGTGTAAAAGCACGGTCTAAACCCCCTAGAAATACCATTTGACCTCGTGGGGACTAACAAAATGTCCTGACTTCTGGTCCCCACAAGAATAGTTAAACACGTCCAAACACACAACTGCTCAGAGGTGTGAAATTGGCTGGTGAGGAGCACCTGTGTCTAATCACAGCTGGAGAAGGAATCGCCACAGAGTCACAATCAGCAGAGCAGGGTCACGAGATATCCCTCTCTCTCTCTCCACATCTCTCCTCACCCATCTCTCTCTCTCTCTCTCTCTCCACATCTCTCCTCACCCATCTCTCCCTTCATCTCTTTCTCTTCCTCTCTCTTTTCGCCTCACTAGTTCTTCCATTTCTTCTCTCGAAATCTTTCAGCATTTTCCATCTCCTTCCATCTCCTTCCAGCTCTCCTTTTCGGGTTTCTTTCTGTCCACCCTTTCTCAACAACTTTTTCCCTACCTCTTCATCTTTTTTTCTGCCTCTTTCATTAAGTATACCTGTGTGTGTGTGTGTGTGTGTGTGTGTGTGTGTGTGTGTGTGTGTGTGTGTGTGTGTGTGTGTGTGTGTGTGTGTGTGTGTGTGTGTGTGTGTGTGTGTGTGTGTGTGTGTGTGTGTGTGTGTGTGTGTGTGTGTGTGTGCTCATTCACTGGATTCCTAACACCTACCTTATTCTTATTGTCCCCTGAGGGCCTAAATACTCTCAATTCCATTGGCCTAGAGTGAGTGATCAGTCATTCCCATTGGCACATTGCAAAATGTCACTTCAGAAAGTATGGATGTACCATCTCTTCTTCCTCTTTGTCTCACTGTCACCCCCCCTTCCCCCCACCCCTCCCCTCTCGCTGTCAGTCATTAGTGTGGCTCTGTATAATGGTGGAATTTCCATCAATTAGTACGGTGGTATCATCAGCATGTGAATAATGCCTGCAGGGTGGAATAATTATCATGTGTCCTCTAGAACCTCATTACAATGTTCTGTATTCAAACACGGCGGGCCACGCCATCATAGGATGACGATCCCTGAGTCACAGGAAATAGTTATGTTCGAGGCAACCAAAATTCCTTAGAGCGGCAATCAGCAGTAGCAAGAGTAAGAAAGCCCCCCCTGGATCAGTAAAAACCTGATTGATGGGGCTGGAGAAATTCAATCACTCTCAAATTCATACACAGAGCTATGGGTGCAAGGATTGACTGCCCGTGACATCAACATTTTAACCATATTTTGAGGCTATATAGTGTTTGTTTACATGTTCATTGTTTACAAACATTGGTGTTAAACAAACTCATATTTTGGCTTCTGACGGGGTACGACAAGTTCAAGAATCAACGGGTACATATCATTCATTTATTAAGTCCAACAAAGGAATGTAGCAACTACTGATTGCCCCTTTAAGGGTGGCATAGAAGTGAACGAAGAAAAATGGAACCATGGAGTGTTTTTGTCCTGAAGAGAAGTAAGGGAAGAGGGAGCTTAATTGAACGCGCTTGGTATGAAGTGGTGATCACGTAGCAGAGGAAGCCTGTCGGGGACATCTTATAACTGCAAGGGCTGGGGGAAACTTTCCCAGAAAGCATGTTATCACTGAGCTGTACTCGTTTGTTTGAACACTGTGCAGCTATGCATAAACAATTTGACTTTAGTCTCTGTGGACAATTGGCTCTACACACCACTCTGACTGGTCCAGGAGGGATGGGTTGGCAGATTTTGTATGCTCTTGTGCGAATGCATGAAAAACAATGAGGGATCTCTGCTTGTATGTTACGCGTGTGCTTGTGTGTGTGGTCGTTTGTTTGTTAATGAGTGTTTGTGTGTGTGTGTAACTGCCTATGGTTGAGCAGAGATGGAGGAGGGAGTATGGAAGGATGGGAGAAGGAGAAGGGAGGGGTGAATGGATGAAGGAGGTAGAGAAAGGGAAGAATGAGAAAGGAAGAAATGCAGGTTTGAGCGAGGGAGAGTGTGAATAAAGAGATGAGAGAGGGGGAGTGTGGAAGGATGGGAGAAGGAGAAGGGAGGGGTGAATGGATGAAGGAGGTAGAGAAAAGTGTGAATAAAGAGATGAGAGAGGGGGAGTGTGGTGTCGGAGATGAAAGCTGTGTGAATTTGGCTCCAGAGCTGCCCCTGTCCCATTGGACACACACTGGAGGAATCAACATTGTTTTCACATCAATTCAATTACTTTGAACCAACGTGGATTAGACGTTGAACTGACGGCAGTGGGGTGCTTCCAACAATTCGCCTAATCAAGTCATTATACAAACACTAGCTGCACAGGAACATTCTACCATCCCCCTCTTTCTCTTTTTCCCACCTTTTCTTCCTCACATCTTCCTCTTCTGTGTCCTCCTCTCCTTCACCCTCTCCTTATCGCTCCCCTTCTTCTCTGCCTCTCATTCACTGTCTCCTTGCTCGCTCTCTCCTCTCTCTCTCTCTCTCTCTCTCTCTCTCTCTCTCTCTCTCTCTCTCTCTCTCTCTCTCTCTCTCTCTCTCTCTCTCTCTCTCTCTCTCTCTCTCTCCATAGAATGACTACAGGAAGTTGTCCATGCAGTGTAAGGACTTTGTAGTGGGGGTGTTGGACCAGTGCAGAGACACAGAGGAGGTGGAGGCCATCTTGAACGGAGACGTGGACAATGCCCCGCCCAGTGACAACAACCGCCCCTGCCTCGAACGCGTCAAACTGGCCATCAAATACGAGGTCAAGAAGGTGAGACCCCCCCAAACCAGGACCACAACCTGATCGCATTACTTGACACTGCTGTAAATGACCATATATATATATATACAGTATGTTCATGTTTTTTTATGGTTTAGTTTACATGTCACCACTTCTTTCTGATATCTTTGATTGTTCATGTTTGACCCCATGTGTGTGTTTGTTAACAGGTGTATTCGGAGTGGGAAATGTTGATTTATGTTCAACCTGGAACATCTCACAGGGAAAACATTGGATCAGTGATGTACTACAATACTACAATACAATATAATGCAGTGATACACATTTCTGTGCGTGTGTGTCCCCGATACCTGGTAGCATTTGTAAATATCAGACAAGTCTCTGTGTCAGACTACCAGAGGTGTTTCAACGAAATGTCAAACCAAGTCCCCTCTCCCTACATCACCCGGGACTCACAGAGACACACAGGCACTCACACAAGCATATTCCAACAACAAAAAAGGTACATACGTTTTCTCTGACCTTGTGGTTGTACATCCTATATGTAAACATTGTGAGACATAGTACCATACGGTTCATACTACCTCGCATGTCATCTAAGGCAGTGGTTCACCACACCACTCCCACCAGCACACATTTTTGTTGTAACCCCGGACAAAACAAATCTGTTTCAGTGGTTCTCACACCTCTCCTCGGGGATCCCCCGTTGTTCTATTCCAGCGCCAACACACCTCATTCAACTTGTCAACTAATCATCCCGCCTCGGACTGGGTGAGCCAGGTGAGCTAGTTCAGGGCCACAACTAAATAGTGAAACGTCCATCCTGCGTGTGAGCTTCCAGGGAAACGGTAAAGTGTAGTGCCTGGGATGTTTTCCCAAACCAGGAGCGTGACCACGGCTGAGTGTGTTAATCAACCTGCCAGATGAGGGGGAGGAGGGGTTGCTATGACAACCAGGTGGCCTTGAATGCTATTGTGTAAACTCAGTGGGGGAAACATACACACGCGCACGCACGTTCGCTTAGGCAGGCACCCGCGCGCGCGTGCACGCACTCTCACACACACACACACACACACACACTCACACACACACACACACACACACACACACACACACACACACACACACACACACACACACACACACACACACACACACACACACACACACACACACACACACACACACACACACACACACAGCATGGGCACTCTCAGACAGATGCACAAAGACTTAGACATATTAACATACAAACTAGTGACAGGGTTCCCATGATGTGTCAATGAAGATTATTGCAATCACCAAGGGGGTGGAGGAACTTTTTATTTATTTTTTTATTTCACCTTTATTTAACCAGGTAGGCTAGTTGAGAACAAGTTCTCATTTGCAACTGCGACCTGGCCAAGAAAAAAGCATAGCAGTGTGAACAGACAACACAGAGTTACACATGGAATAAACAATTAACAAGTCAATAACACAGTAGAAAAAAAATGGGCAGTCTATATACAATGTGTGCAAAAGGCATGAGGAGGTAGGCGAATAATACAGTTTTGCAGATTAACACTGGAGTGATAAATGATCAGGTCATGTACAGGTAGAGATATTGGTGTGCAAAAGAGCAGAAAAATAAATAAATAAAAACAGTATAAAAAACAGTATGGGAATGAGGTAGGTGAAAATGGGTGGGCTATTTTCCTATAGACTATGTACAGCTGCAGCGATCGGTTAGCTGCTCGGATAGCTGATGTTTGAAGTTGGTGAGTGAGATAAAAGTCTCCAACTTCAGCGATTTTTGCAATTCGTTCCAGTCACAGGCAGCAGAGTACTGGAACGAAAGGCGGCCAAATGATGTGTTGGCTTTAGGGATGATCAGTGAGATACACCTGCTAGAGCGCGTGCTACGGATGGGTGTTGCCATCGTGACCAGTGAACTGAGATAAGGCGGAGCTTTACCTAGCATGGACTTGTAGATGACCTGGAGCCAGTGGGTCTGGCGACGAATATGTAGTGAGGGCCAGCCGACTAGAGCATACAAGTCGCAGTGGTGGGTGGTATAAGGTGCTTTAGTGACAAAACGGATGGCACTGTGATAGACTGCATCCAGTTTGCTGAGTAGAGTGTTGGAAGCCATTTTGTAGATGACATCGCCGAAGTCGAGGATCGGTAGGATAGTCAGTTTAACTAGGGTAAGCTTGGCAGCGTGAGTGAAGGAGGCTTTGTTGCGGAATAGAAAGCCGACTCTTGATTTGATTTTCGATTGGAGATGTTTGATGTGGGTCTGGAAGGAGAGTTTGCAGTCTAGCCAGACACCTAGGTACTTATAGATGTCCACATATTCAAGGTCGGAACCATCCAGGGTGGTGATGCTAGTCGGGCATGCGGGTGCAGGCAGCGATCGGTTGAAAAGCATGCATTTGGTTTTACTCGCATTTAAGAGCAGTTGGAGGCCACGGAAGGAGTGCTGTATGGCATTGAAGCTCGTTTGGAGGTTAGATAGCACAGTGTCCAATGACGGGCCGAAAGTATATAGAATGGTGTCGTCTGCGTAGAGGTGGATCAGGGAATCGCCCGCAGCAAGAGCAACATCATTGATATACACAGAGAAAAGAGTCGGCCCGAGAATTGAACCCTGTGGCACCCCCATAGAGACTGCCAGAGGACCGGACAGCATGCCCTCCGATTTGACACACTGAACTCTGTCTGCAAAGTAATTGGTGAACCAGGCAAGGCAGTCATCCGAAAAACCGAGGCTGTAGAGTCTGCCGATAAGAATATGGTGATTGACAGAGTCGAAAGCCTTGGCGAGGTCGATGAAGACGGCTGCACAGTACTGTCTTTTATCGATGGCGGTTATGATATCGTTTAGTACCTTGAGTGTGGCTGAGGTGCACCCGTGACCGGCTCGGAAACCAGATTGCACAGCGGAGAAGGTACGGTGGGATTCGAGATGGTCAGTGACCTGTTTGTTGACTTGGCTTTCGAAGACCTTAGATAGGCAGGGCAGGATGGGTATAGGTCTGTAACAGTTTGGGTCCAGGGTGTCTCCCCCTTTGAAGAGAGGGATGACTGCGGCAGCTTTCCAATCCTTGGGGATCTCAGACGATATGAAAGAGAGGTTGAACAGGCTGGTAATAGGGGTTGCGACAATGGCGGCAGATAGTTTCGGAAATAGCGGGTCCAGATTGTCAAGCCCAGCTGATTTGTACGGGTCCA
>NW_025745248.1:157671-210171 GCF_021184085.1 Oncorhynchus gorbuscha | reverse complement strand
GCTGAGGACTGGGGTAAAGTAATTTTTTCTGATTTTTGGTGCACTTGGAAAAAAGCTTGTCCGGTGAAGATAAGGTGAGCGCTACCATCAGTCCTGTGTCATTCCAACAGTAAAGCATCCTGAGAAAATTAATGTGTGGGGTTGCTTCTCAGCCAAGGGAGTGGGCTCACTCACAATTTTGCCTAAGAACACAGCCATGAATAAAGACTTTTTTATTTTACCTTTATTTAACTAGGCAAGTCAGTTAAGATCAAATTCTTATTTTCAATGACGGCCCTGATTTGTACCTTGTCAGCTCGGGGACATGAACATGCAACCTTCCGGTTACTAGTCCAACACTCTAACCACTAGGCTACCCTGCCGCCACTGCCGACTGGTACCAACACATCCTCCGAGAGCAACTTCTCCCAACCATCCAGGAACAGTTTGGTGACGAACAATACCTTTTCCAGCATGATGGAGCACCTTGCAATAAGGCAAAGTGATAACTAAGTGACTCTGGGAACAAAACATCGGCAGAGTATTGACATGTGTTTTTGTAAAGTTGAGAGACGAGCTTAAAGTTTTCTTTACTGACCATCATTTTCACTTGTCTGACCGCTTGCATGATGACGAGTTTCTCACACGACTGGCCTGTCTGGGTGTTACTGGCCTTTCTGGGTGTTACTGGCCTGTCTGGGTGTTACTGGCCTGTCTGGGTGTTACTGGCCTGTCTGGGTGTTACTGGCCTATCTGGGTGTTACTGGCCTATCTGGGTGTTACTGGCCTATCTGGGTGTTACTGGCCTATCTGGGTGTTACTGGCCTATCTGGGTGTTACTGGCCTGTCTGGGTGTTACTGGCCTATCTGGGTGTTACTGGCCTATCTGGGTGTTACTGGCCTGTCTGGGTGTTACTGGCCTGTCTGGGTGTTACTGGCCTATCTGGGTGTTACTGGCCTATCTGGGTGTTACTGGCCTGTCTGGGTGTTACTGGCCTGTCTGGGTGTTACTGGCCTATCTGGGTGTTACTGGCCTGTCTGGGTGTTACTGGCCTGTCTGGGTGTTACTGGCCTATCTGGGTGTTACTGGCCTATCTGGGTGTTACTGGCCTATCTGGGTGTTACTGGCCTATCTGGGTGTTACTGGCCTGTCTGGGTGTTACTGGCCTATCTGGGTGTTACTGGCCTATCTGGGTGTTACTGGCCTATCTGGGTGTTACTGGCCTATCTGGGTGTTACTGGCCTGTCTGGGTGTTACTGGCCTGTCTGGGTGTTACTGGCCTATCTGGGTGTTACTGGCCTATCTGGGTGTTACTGGCCTATCTGGGTGTTACTGGCCTGTCTGGGTGTTACTGGCCTGTCTGGGTGTTACTGGCCTATCTGGGTGTTACTGGCCTATCTGGGTGTTACTGGCCTGTCTGGGTGTTACTGGCCTATCTGGGTGTTACTGGCCTATCTAGGTTGCCCGCATTCTGAATAAATGCCTGAACAGCATGCAGATACTGTAGAGGTCACACTAACCTTATCCCCAACAGCATGCAGATAGTGTAGAGGTCACACTAACCTTATCCCCAACAGCATGCAGATAGTGTAGAGGTCACACTAACCTTATCCCCAACAGCATGCAGATAGTGTGGAGGTCACACTAACCTTATCCCCAACAGCATGCAGATAGTGTAGAGGTCACACTAACCTTAACCCCCACAGCTTGCAGATACTGTAGAGGTCACACTAACCTTAACCCCCACATCTTGCAGATACTGTAGAGGTCACTCTAACCTTAACCCCCACAGCTTGCAGATACTGTAGAAGTCACACTAACCTTAACCCCCACATCTTGCAGATACTGTAGAGGTCACTCTAACCTTAACCCCCACAGCATGCAGATACTGTAGAGGTCACACTAACCTTAAACTCCACAGCTTGCAGATACTGTAGAGGTCACTCTAACCTTAACCCCTACAGCTTGCAGATACTGTAGAGGTCACACTAACCTTAACCCCCACAGCTTGCAGATACTGTAGAAGTCACACTAACCGTAACCCCCACCGCATGCAGATACTGTAGAGGTCACACTTACCTTAACCCCCACAGCATGCAGATACTGTAGAGGTCACACTTACCTTAACCCCCACAGCATGCAGATACTGTAGAGGTCACACTAACCTTAACCCCCACAGCTTGCAGATACTGTAGAGGTCACACTAACCTTAAACCCCACAGCATGCAGATACTGTAGAGGTCACACTAACCTTAACCCCCACCGCATGCAGATACTGTAGAGGTCACACTTACCTTAACCCCCACAGCATGCAGATACTGTAGAGGTCACACTAACCTTAACCCCCACAGCTTGCAGATACTGTAGAAGTCACACTAACCGTAACCCCCACCGCATGCAGATACTGTAGAGGTCACACTTACCTTAACCCCCACAGCATGCAGATACTGTAGAGGTCACACTTACCTTAACCCCCACAGCATGCAGATACTGTAGAGGTCACACTAACCTTAACCCCCACAGCTTGCAGATACTGTAGAGGTCACACTAACCTTAACCCCCACAGCATGCAGATACTGTAGAGGTCACACTAACCGTAACCCCCACCGCATGCAGATACTGTAGAGGTCACACTTACCTTAACCCCCACAGCATGCAGATACTGTAGAGGTCACACTAACCTTAATCCCCACAGCATGCAGATACTGTAGAGGTCACACTAACCTTAACCCCCACAGCTTGCAGATACTGTAGAGGTCACTCTAACCTTAACCTCCACAGTTTGCAGATACTGTAGAGGTCACACTAACCTTAACCCCACAGCTTGCTGATACTGTAGAGGTCACTCTAACCTTAACCCCACAGCATGCAGATACTGTAGAGGTCACACTAACCTTAACCCCCACAGCTTGCAGATACTGTAGAGGTCACTCTAACCTTAACCCCCACAGCATGCAGATACTGTAGAGGTCACACTATCTTTAACCCCCACAGCTTGCAGATACTGTAGAGGTCACACTAACCTTAACCCCCACAGCATGCAGATACTGTAGAGGTCACACTAACCTTAACCCCCACAGCTTGCTGATACTGTAGAGATCACTCTAACCTTAACCCCCACAGCATGCAGATACTGTAGAGGTCACTCTAACCTTAACCCCACAGCATGCAGATACTGTAGAGGTCACACTAACCTTAACCCCACAGCATGCAGATACTGTAGAGGTCACACTAACCTTAATCCCCACAGCTTGCAGATACTGTAGAGGTCACACTAACCTTAACCCCCACAGCATGCAGATACTGTAGAGGTCACACTAACCTTAACCCCCACAGCTTGCAGATACTGTAGAGGTCACTCTAACCTTAACCCCCACAGCATGCAGATACTGTAGAGGTCACACTAACCTTAACCCCCACAGCATGCAGATACTGTAGATGTCACACTAACCTTAACCCCCACAGCTTGCAGATACTGTAGAGGTCACTTAACCTTAACCTCCACAGCTTGCAGATACTGTAGAGGTCACACTAACCTTAACCCCACAGCTTGCAGATACTGTAGAGGTCACTCTAACCTTAACCCCCACAGCATGCAGATACTGTAGAGGTCACACTAACCTTAACCCCCACAGCATGCAGATACTGTAGAGGTCACACTAACCTTAACCCCCACAGCTTGCAGATACTGTAGAGGTCACTCTAACCTTAACCCCACAGCATGCAGATACTGTAGAGGTCACACTAACCTTAAACTACACAGCTTGCAGATACTGTAGAGGTCACTCTAACCTTAACCCCTACAGCTTGCAGATACTGTAGAGGTCACACTAACCTTAACCCCCACAGCTTGCAGATACTGTAGAAGTAACACTAACCGTAACCCCCACCGCATGCAGATACTGTAGAGGTCACACTTACCTTAACCCCCACAGCATGCAGATACTGTAGAGGTCACACTTACCTTAACCCCCACAGCATGCAGATACTGTAGAGGTCACACTAACCTTAACCCCCACAGCTTGCAGATACTGTAGAGGTCACACTAACCTTAACCCCCACAGCATGCAGATACTGTAGAGGTCACACTAACCGTAACCCCCACCGCATGCAGATACTGTAGAGGTCACACTTACCTTAACCCCCACAGCATGCAGATACTGTAGAGGTCACACTAACCGTAACCCCACCGCATGCAGATACTGTAGAGGTCACACTTACCTTAACCCCCACAGCATGCAGATACTGTAGAGGTCACACTAACCTTAACCCCACAGCATGCAGATATTGTAGAGGTCACACTAACCTTAACCCCCACATCTTGCAGATACTGTAGAGGTCACTCTAACCTTAACCTCCACAGTTTGCAGATACTGTAGAGGTCACACTAACCTTAACCCCCACAGCTTGCTGATACTGTAGAGGTCACTCTAACCTTAACCCCCACAGCATGCAGATACTGTAGAGGTCACACTAACCTTAACCCCACAGCTTGCAGATACTGTAGAGGTCACTCTAACCTTAACCCCCACAGCATGCAGATACTGTAGAGGTCACACTATCTTTAACCCCCACAGCTTGCTGATACTGTAGAGGTCACACTAACCTTAACCCCCACAGCATGCAGATACTGTAGAGGTCACACTAACCTTAACCCCCACAGCTTGCTGATACTGTAGAGATCACTCTAACCTTAACCCCCACAGCATGCAGATACTGTAGAGGTCACTCTAACCTTAACCCCCACAGCATGCAGATACTGTAGAGGTCACACTAACCTTAACCCCACAGCATGCAGATACTGTAGAGGTCACACTAACCTTAATCCCCACAGCTTGCAGATACTGTAGAGGTCACACTAACCTTAACCCCCACAGCATGCAGATACTGTAGAGGTCACACTAACCTTAACCCCCACAGCTTGCAGATACTGTAGAGGTCACTCCTAACCTTAACCCCCACAGCATGCAGATACTGTAGAGGTCACACTAACCTTAACCCCCACAGCATGCAGATACTGTAGATGTCACACTAACCTTAACCCCCACAGCTTGCAGATACTGTAGAGGTCACTCTAACCTTAACCTCCACAGCTTGCAGATACTGTAGAGGTCACACTAACCTTAACCCCCACAGCTTGCAGATACTGTAGAGATCACTCTAACCTTAACCCCCACAGCATGCAGATACTGTAGAGGTCACACTAACCTTAACCCCCACAGCATGCAGATACTGTAGAGGTCACACTAACCTTAACCCCCACAGCTTGCAGATACTGTAGAGGTCACTCTAACCTTAACCCCCACAGCTTGCAGATACTGTAGAGGTCACTCTAACCTTAACCCCCACAGCATGCAGATACTGTAGAGGTCACACTATCTTTAACCCCCACAGCTTGCTGATACTGTAGAGGTCACTCTAACCTTAACCCCCACAGCATGCAGATACTGTAGAGGTCACACTAACCTTAACCCCCACAGCATGCAGATACTGTAGAGGTCACACTAACCTTAACCCCCACAGCTTGCTGATACTGTAGAGGTCACACTAACCTTAACCCCCACAGCATGCAGATACTGTAGAGGTCACACTAACCTTAACCCCCACAGCTTGCAGATACTGTAGAGGTCACTCTAACCTTAACCCCCACAGCATGCAGATACTGTAGAGGTCACACATACCTTAAACTCCACAGCTTGCAGATACTGTAGAGGTCACTCTAACCTTAACCCCCACAGCTTGCAGATACTGTAGCGGTCACACTAACCTTAAGCCCCAAATCAAATCAAATCAAATCAAATTTATTTATATAGCCCTTCGTACATCAGCTGATATCTCAAAGTGCTGTACAGAAACCCAGCCTAAAACCCCAAACAGCAAACAATGCAGGTGTAAAAGCACGGTGGCTAGGAAAAACTCCCTAGAAAGGCCAAAACCTAGGAAGAAACCTAGAGAGGAACCGGGCTATGTGGGGTGGCCAGTCCTCTTCTGGCTGTGCCGGGTAGAGATTATAACAGAACATGACCAAGATGTTCAAATGTTCATAAATGACCAGCATGGTCAAATAATAATAAGGCAGAACAGTTGAAACTGGAGCAGCAGCACAGTCAGGTGGACTGGGGACAGCAAGGAGCCATCATGTCAGGTAATCCTGGGGCACGGTCCTAGGGCTCAGGTCCTCCGAGAGAGAGAAAGAAAGAGAGAATTAGAGAGAGCATATGTGGGGTGGCCAGTCCTCTTCTGGCTGTGCCGGGTGGAGATTATAACAGAACGTGGCCAAGATGTTCAAATGTTCATAAATGACCAGCATGGTTGAATAATAGTAAGGCAGAACAGTTGAAACTGGAGCAGGAGCATGGCCAGGTGGACTGGGGACAGCAAGGAGTCCTCATGTCAGGTAGTCCTGGGACATGGTCCTAGGGCCCAGGCCAGTTGAAACTGGAGCAGCAGCATGGCCAGGTGGACTGGGGACAGCAAGGAGTCATCATGTCAGGTAGTCCTGGGGCATGGTCCTAGGGCTCAGGTCCTCCGAGAGAGAGAAAGAAAGAGAGAAGGAGAGAATTAGAGAACGCACACTTAGATTCACACAGGACACCTGAATAGGACAGGAGAAGTACTCCAGATAAACAAACTGACCTAGCCCCCGACACATAAACTACTGCAGCATAAATACTGGAGGCTGAGACAGGAGGGGTCAGGAGACACTGTGGCCCCATCCGAGGACACCCCGGACAGGGCCAAACAGGAAGGATATAAACCCACCCACTTTGCCAAAGCACAGCCCCCACACCACTAGAGGGAAATCTTCAACCACCAACTTACCATCCTGAGACAAGGCCGAGTATAGCCCACAAAGATCTCCGACACGGATCTCCAACCCCCACAGCATGCAGATACTGTAGAGGTCACACTAACCTTATCCCCACAGCATGCAGATACTGTAGAGGTCACACTAACCTTATCCCCACAGCATGCAGATACTGTAGAGATAACCTTAACCCCCACAGCTTGCAGATACTGTAGAGGTCACACTAACCTTAACCCCACAGCATGCAGATACTGTAGAGTTCACACTAACCTTAACCCCACAGCTTGCAGATACTGTAGAGGTCACACTAACCTTAACCCCCACAGCATGCAGATACTGTAGAGGTCACACTAACTAACCCCCACAATGCCTTAACCCCCACAGCATGCAGATACTGTAGAGGTCACACTAACCTTAACCCCAACAGCATGCAGATACTGTAGAGGTCACACTAACCTTAATCCCCACAGCATGCAGATACTGTAGAGGTCACACTAACCTTAATCCCCTAACAGCATGCAGATACTGTAGAGGTCACACTAACCTTAACCCCAGATACAGCATGCAGATACTGTAGAGGTCACACTAACCTTAACCCCCACAGCATGCAGATACTGTAGAGGTCACACTAACCTTAACCCCCACAGCATGCAGATACTGTAGAGGTCACACTAACCTTAGAGGTCACCCCTTAACCCCCACAGCATGCAGATACTGTAGAGGTCACACTAACCTTAACCCCACAGCATGCAGATACTGTAGAGGTCACACTAACCTTAACCCCCACAGCTTGCAGATACTGTAGAGGTCACACTAACCTTAACCCCCACAGCATGCAGATACTGTAGAGGTCACACTAACCTTAACCTCCACAGCTTGCAGATACTGTAGAGGTCACACTAACCTTAATCCCCTTAAACTCCACAGCATGCAGATACTGTAGAGGTCACACTAACCTTATCCCCACAGCATGCAGATACTGTAGAGGTCACACTAACCTTAACCCCCACAGCATGCAGATACTGTAGAGGTCACACTAACCTTAACCCCCACAGCATGCAGATACTGTAGAGGTCACACTAACCTTAACCTCCACAGCATGCAGATACTGTAGAGGTCACACTAACCTTAACCCCACAGCATGCAGATACTGTAGAGGTCACACTAACCTTAACCCCCACAGCTTGCAGATACTGTAGAGGTCACACTAACCTTAATCCCCACAGCATGCAGATACTGTAGAGGTCACACTAACCTTAACCCCCACAGCATGCAGATACTGTAGAGGTCACACTAACCCCCACAGCATGCAGATACTGTAGAGGTCCCACAGCATGCAGATACTGTAGAGGTCACACTAACCTTAACCACCACAGCATGCAGATACTGTAGAGGTCACACTAACCTTAACCCCCACAGCATGCAGATACTGTAGAGGTCACACTAACCTTAACACCCACAGCTTGCAGATACTGTAGAGGTCACACTAACCTTAACCCCCACAGCTTGCAGATACTGTAGAGGTCACTTAACCTTAACCCCCACAGCATGCAGATACTGTAGAGGTCACACTAACCTTAACCCCACAGCTTGCAGATACTGTAGAGGTCACACTAACCTTAACCCCACAGCATGCAGATACTGTAGAGTCACACTAACCTTAACCCCCACAGCTTGCAGATACTGTAGAGGTCACACTAACCTTAACCCCACAGCATGCAGATACTGTAGAGGTCACACTAACCTTAACCCCCACAGCATGCAGATACTGTAGAGGTCACACTAACCTTAACCCCCACAGCTTGCAGATACTGTAGAGGTCACACTTAACCTTACTAGAGGTCACACTAACCTTAGACCACAGCTTGCAGATACTGTAGAGGTCACCTAACCTTAACCCACAGCTTGCAGATACTGTAGAGGTCACAGATACTAACCTTAACCCCCACAGCTTGCAGATACTGTAGAGGTCACACTAACCTTAACCCCCACAGCTTGCAGATACTGTAGAGGTCACACTAACCTTAACCCCACAGCTTGCAGATACTGTAGAGGTCACCTTAACCTCCACAGCTTGCAGATACTGTAGAGGTCACACTAACCTTAACCCCCACAGCATGCAGATACTGTAGAGGTCACACTAACCTTAACCCCCACAGCATGCAGATACTGTAGAGTCACACTAAACTTAACCCCCACAGCATGCAGATACTGTAGAGGTCACACTAACCTTAACCCCCACAGCTTGCAGATACTGTAGAGGTCACACTAACCTTAACCTCCACAGCTTGCAGATACTGTAGAGGTCACACTAACCTTAACCCCCACAGCTTGCAGATACTGTAGAGGTCACTCTAACCTTAACCCCCACAGCATGCAGATACTGTAGAGTCACACTAACCTTAACCCCACAGCTTGCAGATACTGTAGAGGTCACACTAACCTTAACCCCCACAGCATGCAGATACTGTAGAGATCACACTAACCTTAACCCCCACAGCATGCAGATACTGTAGAGGTCACACTAACCTTAACCCCCACAGCTTGCAGATACTGTAGAGGTCACACTAACCTTAACCCCCACAGCATGCAGATACTGTAGAGGTCACACTAACATTAACCCCACAGCATGCAGATACTGTAGAGGTCACACTAACCTTAACCCCACAGCTTGCAGATACTGTAGAGGTCACACTAACCTTAACCCCCACAGCTTGCAGATACTGTAGAGGTCACACTAACCTTAACCTCCACAGCTTGCATATACTGTAGAGGTCACACTAACCTTAACCCCCACAGCTTGCAGATACTGTAGAGGTCACACTAACCTTAACCCCCACAGCTTGCAGATACTGTAGAGGTCACTCTAACCTTAACCCCCACAGCATGCAGATACTGTAGAGGTCACACTAACCTTAACCCCACAGCTTGCAGATACTGTAGAGGTCACTCTAACCTTAACCCCCACAGCATGCAGATACTGTAGAGGTCACACTAACCTTAACCCCCACAGCATGCAGATACTGTAGAGGTCACACTAACCTTAACCCCCACAGCTTGCAGATACTGTAGAGGTCACACTAACCTTAACCCCCACAGCATGCAGATACTGTAGAGGTCACACTAACCTTAACCCCCACAGCTTGCAGATACTGTAGAGGTCACACTAACCTTAACCCCCACAGCATGCAGATACTGTAGAAGTCACACTAACCATAACCCCCACCACATGCAGATACTGTAGAGGTCACACTAACCGTAACCCCCACAGCATGCAGATACTGTAGAGGTCACTCTAACCTTAACCTCCACAGCTTGCAGATACTGTAGAAGTCACACTAACCGTAACCCCCACCGCATGCAGATACTGTAGAGGTCACACTTACCTTAACCCCCACAGCATGCAGATACTGTAGAGGTCACACTAACCTTAACCCCACAGCATGCAGATACTGTAGAGGTCACACTAACCTTAACCCCCACAGCTTGCAGATACTGTAGAGGTCACACTAACCTTAACCCCACAGCTTGCAGATACTGTAGAGTCACACTAACCTTAACCCCACAGCTTGCAGATACTGTAGAGGTCACACTAACCTTAACCCCCACAGCTTGCAGATACTGTAGAGGTCACACTAACCTTAACCCCCACAGCATGCAGATACTGTAGAGGTCACACTAACCTTAACCCCCACAGCTTGCAGATACTGTAGAGGTCACACTAACCTTAACCCCCACAGCATGCAGATACTGTCAGAGTTCACACTGTAACCTTAACCCCCCACAGCTTGCAGATACTGTAGAGGTCACACTAACCTAACCCCCACAGCATGCAGATACTGTAGAGGTCACACTAACCTTAACCCCCACAGCATGCAGATACTGTAGAGGTCACACTAACCTTAACCCCCACAGCTTGCAGATACTGTAGAGGTCACACTAACCTTAACCCCCACAGCTTGCAGATACTGTAGAGGTCACTCTAACCTTAACCTCCACAGCTTGCAGATACTGTAGAGGTCACACTAACCTTAACCCCCACAGCATGCAGATACTGTAGAGGTCACTCTAACCTTAACCCCCACAGCATGCAGATACTGTAGAGATCACACTAACCTTAACCCCCACAGCATGCAGATACTGTAGAGATCACTCTAACCTTAACCTCCACAGCTTGCAGATACTGTAGAGGTCACACTAACCTTAACCCCCACAGCTTGCAGATACTGTATAGGTCACTCTAACCTTAACCTCCACAGCTTGCAGATACTGTAGAGGTCACACTAACCTTAAGCCCCACAGCATGCAGATACTGTAGATGTCACACTAACCTTAACCCCCACAGCATGCAGATACTGTAGAGGTCACACTAACCTTAACCCCCACAGCATGCAGATACTGTAGAGATCACACTAACCTTAACCCCCACAGCTTGCAGATACTGTAGAGGTCACTCTAACCTTAACCTCCACAGCTTGCAGATACTGTAGAGGTCACACTAACCTTAACCCCCACAGCTTGCAGATACTGTAGAGGTCACTCTAACCTTAACCCCCACAGCATGCAGATACTGTAGAGATCACACTAACCTTAACCCCAACAGCTTGCAGATACTGTAGAGATCACTCTAACCTTAACCCCCACAGCATGCAGATACTGTAGAGATCACACTAACCTTAACCCCCACAGCATGCAGATACTGTAGAGGTCACACTAACCTTAACCCCCACAGCATGCAGATACTGTAGAGGTCACACTAACCTTAACCCCCACAGCTTGCAGATACTGTAGAGGTCACACTAACCTTAACCCCCACAGCATGCAGATACTGTAGAGGTCACACTAACCTTAACCTCCACAGCTTGCATATACTGTAGAAGTCACACTAACCTTAACCCCCACCGCATGCAGATACTGTAGAGGTCACACTTACCTTAACCCCACAGCATGCAGATAGTGTAGAGGTCACACTTACCTTAACCCCCACAGCATGCAGATACTGTAGAGGTCACACTTACCTTAACCTCCACTGGCAGGCCCATCTCAGCTTCCCCTCTGACATATGCAAGTCCTCTGAAGAGACAGAAAGGAAAGAGAAATGAAAGGAAAGAGAAAGAAAAGAAAGAGCTAAAGAGAGCAAGCCAAGAGGAAGAGATAGGTGGGGAGGGAGAGGAATGGTGACAGAAATGAAAGGATAGATATGAGAGAGAGATACACGTGGGGAGACTGGGGTAGTCGAACAGGGGGACAGACAGAGGGATGGAGGGAGTGGTGGGGGGGGTATCTCTCCCCCCCTGAAACTACTGAGAAAAACAGTGGATAAATCCCAAATGGCACACTATTCCCTATATAGTGCACTACATTTCACCAGAGCCATGTGAGCCCTGGTCAAAAGTAGTGAACTACATTATATAGGGAACAAGGTGCAATTTGGGACGTAGCCAGTCCTTGTCCAAAGAAAACACAAAAGCACACACACCTGATTGGTTAGGATTAGATGGCGGTGTGTGTGTGTGTGTGGCGAACAACAACCTTGATCTATCGGTTGGTTGATATCGGACTGATTTTAATGACCTGTATTGGCTAATGGCCTTGATTAAAAACAGAGGGGCAGACACACATGCACACACACAGCACAATGGATGTGATGGCTGTGTGTTGTTAAATGAACAACCTGGTCAATACTGTTTCATCCCCCTCCTTCTCAGCCTTCCTACATATTGCTGTGGGTGTTTGTGTCAATGATTGTACTTGTGTGAAAGGTTCACATTCACAAACACATGTGCCTGCATTTTGAGTGCATGTTGAATGCACATATTCAGTGTGTCGATCTGCATGTGTTTTGTGACGGTGTGTCTCCTCCCTAGCTCTCCCATCCCGGTGGGACATAGCTGGATCCTCCAGGTTTAGTAGTGACAAATAGAATACACAACAAGGCCCTGTGAAATTCACATCTCTCTCTCTTATTTCTCTCTGCCTCCTGTACTGAGTCTCTCCTCACTGCTTCTGATGCAGGGGGGATAGATAATGTGTGTGAAACTGACACTGAATGTTCTTCACACATAGTAACACACTTTGATGTCTGGACATTGTTCACTGAATTGTCAGTAAGACATTGTTATGTTGTCTACACTCCCAATATGAGAAATGTTCTATTCAATTGACAGGAATATTGAGTCTGACTCAATGTCCGACTGAACTGACCCCTGGACGAACCTGAAGTGTTTCTCAAAAGGCATACTACCGTGCTCCGAGCACGGGAGAGTCGGAGTATGAGCCCAAATCAAAGTATGTGAAACGGAGCGCGGAGGGCACTCCTCGAATGAGTAGTCCGTTAGTACATATTTTGTTTTGTGCATCATTGCAAGCTTCAACGAAAAGTATTTCATAGAAATGTGACGCAACCATGTAAAAATATATATATATATTTTGGGCATTTTTCAGCTGAAGCGAGAGAAAATTAACCCCAACTTTGTAATTAAATGTTGCCTATTCACATCTCATATATTGCCTGACTACAATACTCCATTTTGGCATGTTTACCTGCCTAAAGTTGAAGTCGGAAGTTTACATACACCTGGAGTCATTAAAACTTGTTTTTCAACCACTCCACAAATTTCTTGTTAACTGTAGTTTTGGCAAGTTGGTTAGGACATCTACTTTGTGCATGACACAAGTAATTTTTCCAAAAATTGTTTACAGACAGATTATTTCACTTATAATTTACTGTATCACAATTCCAGCAGGTCAGAAGTTTACATACACAGCTTGGAAAATTCCAGAAAATTATGTCATGGCTTTATATGCTTCTGATAGGCTAATTGACATAATTTAGTCAATTGGAGGAGTACCTGTGGATGTATTTCAAGGCCTACTTTCAAACTCAGTGCCTCTTTGCATGACATCATGGGAAAATCAAAAGAAATCAGCTAAGACCTCTGAAAAAGAATTGTAGACCTCCATGAGCCTGGTTTATCATTGGGAGCAATTTCCAAACGCCTGAAGGCACAACATTCATCTGTACAAACAATAGTACGCAAGTATAAACACAATGGGACCACGCAGCCGTCATAATGCTCAGGAAGGAGACGCGTTCTGTCTCCTAGAGATGAACGTACTTTGGTGCGAAAAGTGCAAATCAATCCCAGAACAACAGCAAAGGACCTTGTGAAGATGCTGGAGGAAACAGGTACAAAAGTATCTATTATCCACAGTAAAACAAGTCCAAAATCGACATAACCTGAAAGGCCGCTCAGCAAGGAAGAAGCCACTGCTCCAAAACCGCCATAAAAAAGACAAACTATGGTTTGCAACTGCACATGGGGACAAAGATTGCACTTTTTGGAGAAATGTCCTCTGGTCTGATGAAAACAAAATAGAACTGTTTGGCCATAATGACCATTGTTATGTTTGGAGGAAAAAGGTGGAGGCTTGCAAGCTGAAGAACACCATCCCAACCGTGAAGCACAGGGGTGGCAGAATCTTGTTGTGGGGGTGCTTTGCTGCAGGAGGGACTGGTGCACTTCACAAACTAGATGGCATCATGAGGGAGGAAAATGATGTGGATATCATATCAACATCTCAAGACATCAGTCAGGAAGTTTTAGGTTGGTCGCAAATGTGTCTTCCAAATGGACAATGACCCTAAGCATACTTCCAAAGTTGTGGCAAAATGGCTTAAGGACAACAAAGTCAAGGTATTGGAGTGGCCATCACAAAGCCCTGACCTCAATCTTATAGAAGATTTGTGGGCAGAACTGAAAAAGCATGTGTGAGCAAGGAGGCCTACAAACCTGTCTCAGTTACACCAGCTCTGTCAGGAGGAATGGGCCAAATTCACCCAACTTATTGTGGGAAGCTTGTGGAATGCTACCTGACATGTTTGACCCAAATTAAACAATTTACAGGCAATGCTACAAAATACTAATTGAGTGTATTTAAACTTCTGACCCACTGGGAATGTGATGAAATAAATCAAAGCTGAAATTAATCATTCACTCTACTATTATTCTGACATGATCCTAACTGGGAATTTTTACTATGATTAAATGTCAGGAATTGTGGAAAACTGAGTTTAAATGTATTTGGCTAAGGTGTATGTAAACTTCCGACTTCAACTGTACATACTGTAGATCGGAAACCAAAAATAAGTCAATAGGGCTAACTGGCTAGCTACTAGTACTGTTAGCTAGCCAGATATCCACAAAGAATTGTTAGTTTGCTACTCACGAAGAATTGACATATTAGTTTTAGGTCACTTTTGCCTGTTAAACTATCTGGTTAGCTACATTATTATGATTTACAAATAGCTAGCTGATAGTTACTGTATGAAGTAAAACGGTTGCTTTATGTATATCTTGCTTCGTCTCTATTAATGCCTCTGGTTCCTGACCGTAGGGTAGACCAGTTCCGTGTTCCCCAGTTCCATCTAGTTTATTACTCCTCCTGACAGTGATACTGTTTACTTTGTTTACTTTAACTGACTTCATAGGGGGAATGTAGTTTCTTGTTTACCATGGTACTACATTTACATTTCAGTCATTTAGCAGATGCTCTTATCCAGACCAATCATCTTATGTTTGCTAGGTAAGTCAACCACATATCACATTCATAACAAGTTAAACCTCTCATCAATCACCAAAGGCAAAGTGCTAGTAAGAAAAGAGAAGGGCAATTGTTGGTGCAAGTAACCAAGCAGGGTGTTTTATGTCTTTGTCCAGCTGGGTCAGATCCTGAGAAGTCCCTTCATGAAGTTTGTGGCTCACGCAGTGTCCTTCACCCTCTTCCTGGGCCTGCTGGTCATCAACGCCTCGGACCGCTTCGAGGGGGTCAGGAACCTGCCCAACGAGACCATCACTGACCACCCTCGCCAGGTGTTCCGGGTCAAGACCACTCAGTTCTCCTGGACCGAGATGCTCATCATGAAATGCGTGCTGGGTGAGTAGGAGAGAGGGAGGGAGAAGGGGGGGTGGGAGAGGGGAGAGGGGGAGGAAGGGAAAGACCGATGAATGGAGAGAGAGGGAGAAAGAGGTTGAAAGAAGGACAGAATGAGAATTCCATTGTTTTACTTTTAGATTTGTGTGTACTGTTGTATATTGTTAGATATTACTGCACTGTTGGAGTTAGGAACACAAGCATTTCGCTACACCTGCAATAACATCTGCTAAATATATGTATGTGACCGATAAAATTGGATTTGATTTGAGGAAGGATGAAAGGGATGGATTAAGAGAGAAAGAAAGGAACGAGGAAGGAAGAAATAGACAAAAAAAAAGAGCTGGTGGAGGGGGCGATTAATGGCTCATATACAGTTGATGTCGGAAGTTTACATACACCTTAGACTAATCCATTTAAACTCAGTTTTTCACAATTCCTGACATTTAGTCCTAGCAAAAAGTCCCTATCTTAGGACAGTTAGAATCACCAATTTATTTTAAGAATGTGAAATGTCAGAATAATAGTAGAGAGAATTAATTATTTCAGCTTTTATTTCTTTCATCACATTCCCAGTGGGTCAGAAGTTTACATACACTCAATTAGTATTTGGTAGCATTGGGTCAAATGTTTCAGGTAGCCTTCCATAAGCTTCCCACAATAAGTTGGGTGAATTTTTGGCCAATTCTTCCTGGCAGAGCTGGTGTAAACTGAGTCAGGTTTGTAGGCCTCCATGCTTGCACACACTTTTTCAGTTCTGCCCACACATTTTCTATAGGATTGAAGACAGGTCTTTGTGATGACCACTCCAATACCTTGACTTTGTTGTCCTTAAGACATTTTTTCACAACTTTGGAGGTATGCTTGGGGTCATTGTCCATTTGGAAGATCGGTTTGCGACCAAGCTTTAACTTCCTGACGGATGTTTTGAGATGTTGCTTCAATATATCCACATAATGTTCCTACCTCATGATGCCATCTAGTTTTGTGTGCACCAGTCCCTCCTGAAGCAAAGCACCCCCACAACATGATGCTGCCACCCCCTTGCTTCAAGGTTGGGATGGTGTTCTTCGGCTTGCAAGCCTCCACATTTTTCCTCCAAACATAACAATGGTCATTATGGCCAAACAGTTCTATTTTTGTTTCATCAGACCAGAGGACATTTCTCCAAAAAGTACGATCTTTGTCCCCATGTGCAGTTGCAAACCATAGTCTGTCTTTTTTTATGGCGGTTTTGGAGCAGTGGCTCCTTCCTTGCTGAGCGGCCTTTCAGGTTATGTTGATATAGGACTCATTTTACTGTGGATATAGATACTTTTGTACTTGTTTCCTCCAGCATCTTCACAAGGTCCTTTGCTGTTGTTCTGTGATGGATTTGCGCTTTTCGCTCCAAAGTACGTTCATCTCTAGCAGACAGAACGCATCTCCTTCCTGAGCGGTATGATGGCTGCTTGGTCCCATGGTGTTTATACTTGCGTACTTTTGTTTGTACAGATGAACATGGTACCTTCAGGCATTTGGAAATTGCTCCCAAAGATGAACCAGACCTGTGGAGGTCTACATTTTTTCTGAGGTCTTGGCTGATTTCTTTTGATTTTCCCATGATGTCAAGCAAAGAGGCAGTGAGTTTGAAGGTAGGCTTTGAAATACATCCACAGGTACTCCTCCAATTAACTGAAATTATGTCAATTAGCCTATCAGAAGCTTCTAAAGATGACATTTTCTGGAAACATCCAGTGTATGTAAACTGACCCACTGGCCAACAGTGAATTGTAAGTGAAATAATCTGTCAGTTAACAATTGTTGGAAAAATGACTTGTGTCATGCACAAAGTAGATGTTATAACAGACTTGCCAGAACTATAGTTTGTTAACAAGAAATGTGTGGTGGTTGAAAAATTAGTTTTAATGTCTCCAACCTAAGTGTACAGTACGTAAACTTCCGACTTCAACTGTATACACTTAGAGCCAATAGATCAATCACAATAAAAACATCAGCTGGTTTCTCCGCCTCCTCACGCTTTCTCTCGTACCTCTTAACGTAGCAATATCATTTGTGTGTGTGTTTCCAGTAGGGATGGGGAGTGCCTGATTGCCTATAAATCAGTTACATTACCAGCGAAAATATTAGCGTTCAGATTACAGATACTTTTGAAAAACGTGGATTACTTTTAAATTCAGGAAGGATGTTTGTGAAAAAATAGATTGGCACCTTTCTGTTTTCTCAATGACATTCAATTCAACATTGAAGAAAGGCGCACGTTTAAGTTTGTTACACCTGTCCACAAGTCAGAGACAACTATGATGACACACCAAATGCGTTCCACACCAAATCCTTTTTCTCTTCTTCTAACGCCTCTTAAGGTTCAAGTCATCCAAAAGTATCTGACAGCTATCAGATTGTTACTTTTTGGGTAATCCCACAGTTACATTACTGATTACAATTTTGGACAGGTAACTGTAACAGATTACATTTAGAAAGTAACCTACCCAACCCTGGTTTCTAGTAGTGGCAGCGTTCTCTTCCCACCAAGAGTAGTTCTGTTTCTTGAGCTGTTCTTGTCTATTAATGTTTAGTATTATGTCATGTTCTGTGTTTTGTGTGGATCCCAGGAAGAGTAGCAGCTGCTTTGCAACAGCTAATGGGGATCCAAATACAATAATGTAATAACAAAACCAATTTCAGCCATAGTGTGTGTGAGCTAATTCTGTGGGCATTCTTTGAAGCTCCTGTAATTGTGGCACAGCGATGATACTGATTAGAGAAGCTTTTCAATGAGCCATTTTCTCCCTGTTTTGGCTGCGGAGATACACAGGTGTATCTGTGTGTGTGTGTGTGATACTGTAGTGGTGTTTATGTATTTGTTGGTCTCCTAATGTAAACTACCGTTCAAAAGTTTGAGGTCACTTAGAAATGTCCTTGTTTTTGAACGAAAAAGCACATTTTTTTTTGCCTGTTAAAATAACATCAAATTGATCAGAAATATAATTATAATATATAATAAAAAATCTGCTGTTTCCAGCTACAATAGTCATTTACACAATTAACAATGTCTACACTGTATTTCTGATCAATTTGATGTTATTTTAATGGGCAGAAAAATTGCTTTTCTTTCAAAAACAAGACATTTTTAAGTGACCCCAAACGTTTGAACAATAGTGTAGATTTAAAACGACTGTGTACCCACCCAATATGATCTCTTGGAAGTATGTGTTGTGTTAATGTGTGCTCTCTCTCTCTCTCTCTCTCCCTCCCTCAGGTATGATCTGGTCGGAGGTCAAGGAGATCTGGGTGGACGGTCCTAGAGAGTATGTGATGCACCTGTGGAATGTGTTAGACTTTGGCATGTTGTCTATCTTTGTGGCTTCGTTCACCGCTCGGTTCATGGCCTTCCTCAAGGCCTCGAAGGCCCAGCTGTACGTCGACCAGTTTGTCACCGACGAAGACATCCGCAACGCATCACTACCTACAGAGGTAGCCTACTACACCTATGGTTCGTAGAAATATACCGTTGGCATTCTCATTTTCTACATTCTCACCTTCTACAAGGACCTACATTAACGACTGTGGACCCTTCCCAGTACACTGCTCGCGCTCTCTAATCACTGCTGTCATCTTGTGGTGTAAGGCTGTTATGACATGGCTGTTTACAGTAAGCTACGGTCTGCATGCACATGCATATGATAGCCTCCCCACTGTTTAAACATTAGTACTGAAACAGCCAACACACGCGATGACACACTCGGTCACATACCCCAAAGCTGTTATAATTGTGTGTGTGTGTGTGTGTGTGTGTGTGTGTGTGTGTGTGTGTGTGTGTGTGTGTGTGTGTGTGTGTGTGTGTGTGTGTGTGTGTGTGTGTGTGTGTGTGTGTGTGTGTGCGTGCGCGTGCGCGTGCGTGTGCGTGTGCGTGTGTGTGTGTCTGTGTGTGTGTGCGCGTGCGTGCGTGCGTGTGTGTATTGGTCCTCTCGTTTCTGTGCTTTCCAGAGGTGTTCTGGTGTTCCCCTGGTGTGTATTCAAAGAATAGGGTGTAGATCAGCTTTAATATTGCAGATAGATTGTAGCCTCCATCAAAGTAATTGTCTGCATCATTTACAATCCCCCATAAATATATTTTGTAAATATACATATAGTGATGTGTATATATAGTGATGTGCCTATATAGTATATAGTGGTCTATATAGTGATGTGTATATATATATATATATATATATATATATATATATATATATATATATATATATATATATATATATATATATAATTTTTTTATATATTTTTTTATTTTATTTTAAAGTAGCCCTACCATCCCTCCCCTAAATGGAGTAAACTAATGGACAACAACACTTAGGCTTCTACTTCCAGCTTATACATATTACATACATTTTACAGGGAGAATATTTTACAATAGTTATATTTTGTTTGTTTTTAGTCCCATCCTTCAACTACCCTCAACCTCTCCTATCATAATATAATAATAATAATATATGCCATTTAGCAGACGCTTTTATCCAAAGCGACTTACAGTCATGTGTGCATACATTATACGTATGGGTGGTCCCGGGGATCGAACCCACTACCCTGCGTTACAAGCGCCATGCTCTACCAACTAATAATAATAATAATATATGCCATTTAGCAGACACTTTTATCCAAAGCAACTTACAGTCATGTGTGCATACATTCTACGTATGCGTGGTCCCGGGGATCGAACCCACTACCCTGGCGTTACAAGCTCCATGCTCTACCAACTGAGCTACAGAAGGACCACACTGAGCTACAGAAGGACCTATCAATCTCTGAAGTATATGCAGTTTTGATTTCTGTTTCCCATTTATTTTTTGTATTACAAAACAATACTCATGTTTAACCTTTCTTTAACTAGACAAGTCAGTTTTTCAACTGTGCTGTTTAACAAAGGTTCTGAACCTACAGTGCATTCGGAAGGTTTTCCGACCCCTTCCCTTTTCCACATTTTGTCACGTTACATTCTAAAATGTAACGTAACTCGTCATTCGAAAATGGGTTAAACATATTTTCTTCTCATCAATCTACACACATTAAAAACAGAAATAGTTTATTTACAGAAGTATTCAGACTCTTTGCTATGAGTCTCGAAATTGAGCTCAGGTGCATCCTGTTTCCATTGATCATCCTTGAGATGAATCTACAACTTGACTGGAGTCCACCTGTGGTAAATTCAATTGATTGGAAATGATTTGGGGTGGCAGGTAGCCTAGTGGTTAGAGCGTTGGGCCAGTAACCGAAAGGTTGCTAGATCAAATTCCCAATCTGACAAGGTAAAAATATGTCGTTCTGCACCTGAACAAGGCAGTTAACCCACTGTTCCTAGGTCGTCATTGTAAATAAGAATTTGTGACTGACTTTCCTAGTTAAATAAAATTTACATTTTTTTTAGAAAGGCACACATCTGTCTATATAAGGTCCCACAGTTGAGAGTGCATGTCAGAGCAAACACCAAGCCGTTAGGTCGAAGGAATTGTCCGTAGAGCCCCCGAGACAGGATTGTGTCAAGGCACAAATTTGGGAAAGGGTACCAAAACATTTCTGCAGCATTGAAGTTCCCCAAGAACACAGTAGCCTCAATCATTCTTAAATGGAAGAAGTTTGGAACCACAAAGACTCCACCTAGATCTGGCTACCCGGCCAAACTGAGCAATCGGGGAAGAAGGGCCTTGGTCAGGGAGGTGACCAAGAACCCGATGGTAACTCTGACAGAGCTCCAGAGTTCCTCTGTGGAGATGGGAGAACCTTCCAGAAGGACCACCATCTCTGCAGCACTCCACCAATCAGGCCTTTATGGTAGAGTGGCCAGATGAAAGCCACTTCTCAGTAAAAGGCACGTGACAGCCCACTTGGAATTTGTCAAAATGCACCTAAAGGACTCTCAGACCATGAGAAACAAGATTCTCTGGTCTGATGAAACCAAGATTGAACTCTTTGGCCTGAATTCCAAGCATCACGTCTGGAGGAAACCTGGCACCATCCCTACCGTGAAGCATGGTGGTGGCAACATCATGCTGTGGAGATGTTTTTCAGCGGCAGGGACTGGGAGACTAGTCAGGATCGAGAGAAAGATGAACCAAGCAAAGTACAGCGAGATCCTTGATGAAAACCTCTCCTCAGGACCTCAGACTGGGGCGAAGGTTCATCATCCAATAGGACAATGACCCTAAGCACACAGCCAAGACAACGCAGGAGTGGCTTCGGGACAAGTTTTTGAATGTCCTTGAGTGGACAAGCCAGAGCCCGTACTTTAACCTGATCGAACATCTCTGGAGATATCTGAAAATAGCTGTGCAGTGATGCTCCTTATCCACCCTGACAGAGCGTGAGAGGATCTGCAGAGAACAATGGGAGAAACTTCCCAAATACAGATGTGCCAAGCTTGTAGCTTCATACCTAAGCCTGTAATTGCAGCCAAATGTGCTTCAACAAAGTACTGAGTAAAGGGTCTGAATACTTATGTAAATGTAATATATTTTTTTGTGTGTTTTATGTGTTTTATTTGTAACACGTGTAAAAGGCAAAATGTCTAAAAACCTGTTTTTTGCTTTGTAATTATAGGGTATTGTGTGTAGATTGATAAGGGGGGGGGTAATTTAATCAATTTTAGAATAAGGCTGTAACGTCACAAAATGTGGAAAAAGTAAGGGGTCTGAATACTTTCCGAATGCACATTTTATGGATACAGTATATTTTACATTTAGTTCTTGTTATTTTTCGTCCCACCCTTCAGCTCCACTCAACCCCTCGCATCTATCTCTAAATACCATCCCGTTTTGATTTCTAAGTGTTACACCTTGTCTTTGTATTGCACTACGCACGCAAGTTGTCCAATACTCGCTCCAAGTTGTCCAATATTCACTCCAAGTTGTCCAATATTCACTTAAGAGTTTGCTCTCCCCTATCATCAAACAAGTACTAATGAGAAGACGAAGCTCAGCGCTGCTTCCTATGTCTTATCAGATAGTCACAGTTCATAAACACTACAAGCTCTTCTTTCTCTGTTTAAAATCTTTCTTTCAACTGGCTCTCACAGTCTCACACCAGAATTAGATGTTCATCCATGTTTCTCAAACTTCAAATTACAAAGTGTTTAAGGTTCCCTTTAGGCATTAACTCCAAATGTTTAGGTTTAAGTTTAGGCATTCATTCCAAATGTTTAGGTTTAAGTTTAGGCATTCATTCCAAATGTTTAGGTTTAAGTTTAGGCATTCATTCCGAAATCTAAAACTGGAACTGACAGCGTTTTACCTACTTTGCAGATATGAAACAAACAGACAATCATAATATCAGTCAAAAAATATAGAATTCCCAATTTATGCTACAAAACCTACTTCATAAGAGGTTTTAAAATAGGTTACATTTTCTGCCTAGTGGCGCAGCGCTCTAAGGCACTGCGTCGCAGTGTTGCGGTGTCACTACAGCATCGGGTTAGATCCCAGGTTATGTCATTACCGGCCATGACCGGGAGTTCCATAGGGTGGCGCACAATTGGCCCAGCGTTGGGAGGTTTTAGCTGGGGGGCTTTACTTGGCTCATCACGCTCTAGGGACTCCTTGTGGCGGGTCGGGCGACTGCAGGCTGACTTCCATCATCAGTTGAACAGTGTTTCCTCCGACACATTGGTGAAGCTGGCTTCCTGGTTAAGCGAGCGGGTGTTAAGAAGAGTGGTTTGGCGGGTCAAATTTTGGAGGACGCCTGACTCGGCCTTCGCCTCTCCTGAGCCCGTTGGGGAGTTGCAATGATGAGACAAGATCTTAATCATGAAAAAAGGGGTACTTTTTTAAATAAACGGTTACACTACAGTTCAAAAGTTTGTCAGAAAAGCAAAATTTTTGTCCATTAAAATAACATCAAATTGATCAGAAATACATCAAATTGATCAGAAATGCAGTGTAGACCTAATGTTGTAAATGACTCTTGTAGCTGGAAACAGCTGATTTTTAATGGAATATCTACATAGGCGTACATAGGCCCATTATCAGCAGCCATCACTCTTGTGTTCCAATGGCACGTTGTGTTAGCTAATCCAAGTTCATAATTTTAAAAGGCTAATTGATCATTAGAAAACCCTTCTGCAATTATGTTAGTACAGCTGAAAACTGTTATGCTGATGAAATATGCAATAAAACTGGCCTTCTGTAGACTAGTTGAGTATCTGGAGCATCAGTATTTGTGGGTTCGATTATAGGCTCAAAATGGCCAGAAACAAAATAACTTTCTTCTGAAACTCGTCAGTCTATGCTTGTCCTGAGAAATGAAGGCTATTCCATGCGAGAAATTGCAAATAAACTGAAGATCTCGTACAACGCTGTGTACTACTCCCTTCACAGAACAGCGCGAACTGGCTCTAACCAGAATAGAAAGAGGAGTTGGAGACCCCGGTGCACAACAGCAAGAGGACAAGTACATTGTGTCTAGTTTGAGAAACAGACGCCTCACAAGTCCTCAACTGGCATCTCATTAAATAGTACCAGCAAAACCACCAGTCTCAACGTCAACAGTGAAGAGGCGACTCTTGGATTCTGGCTTTCTAGGCAGAGTTGCAAAGAAAAAGCCATATCTGACTGGCCAATAAAAAGAAAAAATTAAGATGGGCAAAAGAACACAGAGGAACTCTGCCTAGAAGGCCAGCATCCCAGAGTCGCCGCTTCACTCTTGAGCTCAGAATAACTATTCAACACTCAACACCTGTTGAATATGGCCAGTGTCATTCAACGTTGGCAAAACAGCATAATTAAATTGTTGCCAGCATCACAGTTGCAGTCACCAAGCCTAAAAACAGCCTAACTAGCTCTGCTAGGGCAAGTAAAATGGTCAGAGTGAGCTGTTCTCTCATTTGTGTCTGGAAGTAGCTAGCAAGCTAGCCAACGTTAGCCAGTTAGCTTGGGTGCTTGACTGCTGTTGTTAAGACAGAAGGCTTTGATCAACCCTACTCGGCCAGAACGTCCAGTGTGTGCTCTGAACGCTCCTTAGAGATGGGCGGGGCTAAAGCTTAAGAGGGTGTGGACGATGTAGACAAAGAAGAGGTCTCCAGTAGGTGTCCTATAACATTCAAAGGCCATTTTCTCAAAAGTGGGGTTACAAGTTTATCAACTTTCAAAGCAGAATTACCTCCCATTGTTCCTGAACTGTTGTGTGTACCCTTTTCTAGCTCTGTGTCTCTACTTTTATCCAATGTAAAGAAATATTTTAAAAATTTCAAGTTTTGCTACATCAAACTGGGTGCTAAAATGCTGTCTGTTCCACTTTAATGTTAGGCATTAACTCTGAATTGTTAAGGTAAAGGTCAAGGTATGGGATAGGCTTAAAACAAAAGTCTCAAAAACAACATTCTATCGCTGGATTTGAACTTGCAACCTTTGGAATCAGAGGTAGGTGCCTACAATTATCTGCCATCCCTGCCCACAACACCCTAGCAGTCCACAACACCCTAGCAGTCCACAACACCCTAGCAGTCCACAACACCCTAGCAGTCCACAACACCCTAGCAGTCCACAACACCCTAGCAGTCCACAACACCCTAGCAGTCCACAACACCCTAGCAGCGCACAATGCTGCCCCTTGTGGTCGGTTTTCACATCACCTCCCGACATCCTCAGACATGGATGGACGTCAAATACTGACTTATCATGGGGTGACCTGGCTGCTTTCTTTTTTTGGTTACTCTTCTCTTTTCCACACACTCTTCTCTTTTCCACACACTCTTCTATTTTCCACACACTCTTCTCTTTTCCACACACTCTTCTCTTTTCCACACACTCTTCTCTTTTCCACACACTGTTCTCTTTTCCACACACTCTTCTCTTTTCCACACACTCTTCTCTTTTCCACACACTCTTCTCTTTTCCACACACTCTTCTCTTTTCCACACACTCTTCTCTTTTCCACACACTCTTCTCTTTTCCACACACTGTTCTCTTTTCCACAGACTCTTCTCTTTTCCACACACTCTTCTCTTTTCCACACTCTTCTCTTTTCCACACACTGTTCTCTTTTCCACACACTGTTCTCTTTTCCACACACTCTTCTCTTTTCCACACACTCTTCTCTTTTCCACACACTCTTCTCTTTTCCACACACTGTTCTCTTTTCCACACACTCTTCTCTTTTTCACATTCTCTCCCTACGGTGTGTCTCAGCCAGGAATAAGTGGCGTCCATCGGACCCCCAGATCATCTCAGAAGGTCTGTATGCCATTGCTGTGGTGCTGAGTTTCTCCCGCATCGCCTACATCCTGCCAGCCAACGAGAGCTTCGGCCCCCTCCAGATCTCCCTGGGCCGGACGGTGAAGGACATCTTCAAGTTCATGGTCATCTTCATTATGGTGTTTGTGGCCTTCATGATCGGCATGTTCAACCTCTACTCGTATTACCTTGGAGCCAAGTACAACCCTGCCTTCACCACGTGAGTGAGAAAATACAATACACATCCTGCACACACACACACACACACACACACACACACACACACACACACACACACACACACACACACACACACACACACACACACACACACACACACACACACACACACAAATGGAAGATTAGTGAGATGAGTGAAACACATGTTTTTTTTTTGGGGGGGGGGGGGTCAAGTGACATGTTATTTAGGAAAGATACTGGTGGAATCCCACAAGGTCACCTTTCTTTGAAAGCTCTTTTCTGACAGGACAGGTGGAAGTAGTGTCTGGCTACATCTCTGTCCAGTTTATCAATGGAAATCCACTATGATGTTTTCTGGAACCAGCTGGTCCTTTCACATCAGTGATGACAGGCACATTTACTTTTATTTAATGTCCGCCTGTTGATTTTATAGCAACGTCGCAAAGTGATCAGTCTTTATCCTGTGGCAGGCTCATTTAAGAATCATTTGTCAACATTTATCTCAGAGAAAGAAGACACAGTCCTGTTCCCTCCTCTCCTCTCAGAATGTACTTTTACCACTTTAGACTAGAGACACATTATCATTTGATCATTCTATCACTCTTTCTGAAACTGAAACTTTCCACTCAATCATCTCAGTCACTTTGCTAATGGATTTTGGGTCCAGCCTGTCCGTCCGTCAGTCTCAGTCAGTCCGTCAGTCGGTCAGTCATTTTTTATGAGTTAGAGAACTCCTCTGTTCCATCTGTGTGTAGTGAAGTAGAACCACAGAGAACGGTGGAGTCTGGGATGGGTTCTGCTTGGCTGATCACATAGAACCACCAGTCTGCTGAGGCGGTACCGGTACAAACGTTGGACTCATCACCTCTACTCCCTACAGCGGATATTCAGTTTTAGGCCTCTGTCTTGGACTCTAAGACCTGAATGGTACCCTCAAGGGCTGCGTTCACACAGCACACTCAACTTTCTTCCACTAATTGGTCTTTTTGACCAATCACATCAGATCTTTTAACATCAGCTCTTTTTTTGGGGAGCTGATCTAATTGGTCAGAAGACCAATCGAAACGCAGCCTGTGTTGACTTTACCTTGAAACACAGTTGGGATTTGTTTCCGATGTCAGTTTTGAGGAATCCAGCTGATATATTATTCCACTTGAATTCATAGTAACCTATCAACCAGTGAGCTGTTCTGTATGAATTCTACCATTCACAAGTTCTTACTGGCACCACAAGGGGTCACTATGACTCCAATTACTAATGGAGTCAGAAAAGACCATAACAGAAGTCACGTTTTCCAGGTGGAATTTACATCAATCATTTACCTGGTAAAGAAAAGGAATGGGTTGGACTGTATCTTAGGCGAGGTTGAGGAGTGATATTGCAGGTCAGAATACAGGAATGTTGGTGGAGGACAAGGTTTCCAGTGCAGGGTATTCAGTTATTAACTATCTAACGAGAGGATAATTGGAAAGTTGGTCGAATTTGCATGATGCTTCAGAACAGTTGGTTTAGACGTGTGTGTGTGTGTGTGTGTGTGTGTGTGTGTGTGTGTGTGTGTGTGTGTGTGTGTGTGTGTGTGTGTGTGTGTGTGTGTGTGTGTGTGTGTGTGTGTGTGTGTGTGTGTGTGTGTGTGTGTGTGTGTGTGTGTGTGTGTGTGTGTGTACGTATGTGCATGTATCTGCTATCTCTCTGTGTTCTTGAGTATAACAGACATGGCAGCTTTTGATGGAGCATGGTAGTGAGGGCAGGTTTGATGGCTCCGGTGCTGATTGAGGGAGGCAGGTGGTGGTGATAACGATACCCCAGGAGGAAGCACTCTGAGTGGGGGCTGTGGAGAGGGTGAAGGCGGGTCTTTGGAGGATGGCTGGAGGGTTCAGGCAGTGAAGGTACAGCTGGAGTAGGCCTAATGAAGACTGTATGCCCTAATGGCTACTATTCTGGCCTCCAGAACCCAACACACTGACTGACTCACTCACACACAAAAGCACACGTGTGTGTGTGTGTGTGTGTGTGTGTGTGTGTGTGTGTGTGTGTGTGTGTGTGTGTGTGTGTGTGTGTGTGTGTGTGTGTGTGTGTGTGTGTGTGTGTGTGTGTGTGTGTGTGTGTGTGTGTGTGTGTGTGTGTGTGTGTGTGAGAGACACACAACACACACACACACACACACACACACACACACAAAGCAAGAGGAAAGGAGGAATGAGTATGAGTGAAGAGAGGGGGAATGAGAGACTAGAGGGGGATGGAGAGACTAGAGGGGGAAGGAGAGACTAGAGGGGGAAGGAGAGACTAGAGGGGGATGGAGAGACTAGAGGGGAAGGAGAGACTAGAGGGGGAAGGAGAGACTAGAGGGGGAAGGAGAGACTAGAGGGGGAAGGAGAGACTAGAGGGGGAAGGAGAGACTAGAGGGGGAAGGAGAGACTAGAGGGGGAAGGAGAGACTAGAGGGGGAAGGAGAGACTAGAGGGGGAAGGAGAGACTAGAGGGGGATGGAGAGACTAGAGGGGGATGGAGAGACTAGAGGGGGATGGAGAGACTAGAGGGGGATGGAGAGAAGCAGAGGAGGATTCTTGGCTGGCCTGTTTGTGTGGGCACAATAAGGGAAACAGGCCACTGGCACAGACAGGAGAGAGAGAATCAGAGGGATAAGCTGAAGAAGACACACAGACAGAGAACAAACTGAGAAGGAGGGAGAGGGCAAAACCAAAGAGAGTGAGATATATTTTGTGAGAGCTGAAGAGTAGAGAGAGAGGGAGAGGGAGAGAGAGGGGGCCTGGTGGTATGGCATGACAGTTTTGCGTGGGGGTAAAAAGGAACATATGTACAGTACCAGTTAAAAGTTCGCACACATCTTCTCATTCCAGGATTTTTCTTTGTTTTTACTATTTTCTACATCGTAGAACAGTAGTGAAGACATCAAAACTATGAAATAACACATATGGAATCATGCAGTAACCAAAAGAGTTTATATTTGAGATTCTTCAAAGTAGCCATCCTTTGCCTTGATGAGAGCTTTGCACACTCTTGGCATTCTCTCAACCAGCTTCATGAGGTAGTCACCTGGAATGCATTCACTTAACTGGTGTGCCTTGTTAAAAGTTAATTTGGGGAATTTCTTTCCTTCTTAATGTGTTTGAGCCAATGAGTTGTGTTGTGAGAAGGTAGGGGTGGTATTCAGAAGATTGCCCTATTTGGTAAAAGACCAAGTCCATATTAGGTCAAGAAGAGCTCAAATAAACAAAGAGAAAATACAGCCCATCATTACTCTAAGACATGAAGGTCAGTAATTTCAAGAACTTTTAAAGTTTCTTCAAGTGCAGATGCAAAAACCATCAAGCACTATAATGAAACTGGCTCTCATGAGGACTGCCACAGGACAGGAAGACCCAGAGTTACCTCTACTGCAGAGGATAAGTTCATTAGAGTTAACTGCACCTCAGATTGTAGCCCAAATAAATGCTTCAGAGTTCAAATAACAGACACATCTCAACATCAACTGTTCAGAGGAGACTGCGGGAATCAGGCCTTCATGGTCAAATTGCTGCAAAGAAACCGCTACTAAAGGACACCAATAAGAAGAAGAGACTTGCTTGGGCCAAGAAACACGAGCAATGGACATTACACCGGTGGAAATCTGTCCTTTGGTCTGATGAGTCCAACCGCCGTGTCTTTGTGAGATGCAGAGTAGGTGAACGGATGATCTCTTGTCTTTTATTTCCTGAGGATATGCAAGTCGGGATGTGCCGAGAGAGAGAGAGAGAGAGAGAGAGAGAGAGAGAGAGAGAGAGAGAGAGAGAGAGAGAGAGAGAGAGAGAGAGAGAGAGAGAGAGAGAGAGAGAGAGAGAGAGAGAGAGAGAATTTATAGAGCGTGATGGACACTCGTGTTGTCATGAAGCTCCTAATTGCTTCTCTCGCACTGTTCAATTCCCTATTCAATACATATGACCAGAGAAGACACACACACACTACACATACGCCCACTCAAACAAATCACATTGATTAAGACCAGAGGTGCTTACCCGTCTGTCACCATGGATACGGCTCAGCGGCGTGATCGAGGAAAGTTGATCTGAGTTTAATACTTAAAGATGTCCGTCTGCACCACTCTCCTGAGAGATAGCACTGCTAGATGGAGCGAGCGAGGCGGCGAGGGAGGAGAGTAAAGGAGGGAGGGAAGTTCATATATATGAATGCTATAAGGGAGGGATAGAGAGGGAGGGAGAGGATTTTAATATCGGAATGATGAGATAGAGCGAGATACATTTTTATTTATTCATTTAAAGTCGGTAATTTACTGATCTGCAGCATTGATTTCTCTGATTATAGAGAGAGAGAGAGAGAGAGAGAGAGAGAGAGAGAGAGAGAGAGAGAGAGAGAGAGAGAGAGAGTGAGCAAAAGAGAAAGATAGTTAGAGAGAGAGACAGAGTGGAAGGGAGGGAGAGAGTGGCACTGAAGAAAGATCGAGAAAAGGAATAATGGAAAATAAAGTTAGAGAGAGAGAGAGAGAGAGGGAGAGAGAGAGAGAGAGAGAGAGAGAGAGAGAGAGAGAGAGAGAGAGAGAGAGAGAGAGAGAGAGAGAGAGAGAGAGAGAGAGAGAGAGAGAGAGAGAGAGAGAGCGAGCGAGAGGGTCCTACTGTGTGTTCATATCAGTCTCCTGAGGAAGTAGATGAGCAGTAATTGGGTTTGGATTACACACACACACAGACTAGAGATGAGTTTCCGCCATTCTCCCTCGTAGGGAGTGTGTGTGTGTGTGTGTGTGTGTGTGTGTGTGTGTGTGTGTGTGTGTGTGTGTGTGTGTGTGTGTGTGTGTGTGTGTGTGTGTGTGTGTGTGTGTGTGTGTGTGTGTGTGTGTGTGTGTGTGTGTGTGTGTGTGTGTGTGTGTGTGTGTGTGTGTGTGTGTGTGTGTGTGGTGCCTCCCTCTCTCCTGTCAGTGAGGTGCTCTCCTGAGGGTTAAGGCTGACTGTGTCTCTGAAGGCACCCGCTGTGACCAGCTGTTAGGGAACTAGACAGAAGTGTTTAATGACGGCATCAATATCCGCTGGTCTGCTCTCTGTGTGAATAGGAGGGGTAGTGGTAGCCGGCGACTGATAGAATAGTTTCACGTATAGAAAGGACTACTGTATCTCTGCAGACAAGTGGGGATGTCCGTGTATGTCATAAGCTTCTATTAGAAACCTCTCCTTTTCCCTGCCTAATAACATGTACATTCATTTCTAAATACATGGAAAGAGTCTTGCATATTGACGTTGGTTTGTCACGTGAGCCCCAGGTCAGAGGAAAGGGAAGTCAATAAACATCAGCAAGGATCAAGTGGATGGACTATCATATGGGGGTCTGAATACCGTTCCACATGAGAACATTGTCCAATAGAGAGAGAATGTAGGTTTATTCAGCCATGGTACCACATGCATGTACTGTACACACTGGGCCTTGCAGCACATCGAGCTGACATATGACATATTGTTAGTTATTTTAGCGAGTTACTACAGAGTTAACCCGAGTTCTAAGATCTTGTGAGTCTGTGAGAAGACAGAGATACAGAGAACAAGACATAGATAGCGAGATGTAGGTTAAGCAGTGTTCTCCACTCTTCCTAGAAAGATGAAGTGTGTGTGGCTCTAAGCGCCGAAAGAGGAGAGGTTTATTATTGAAGTGCACACACAGGCCTGTAGCCGACATCTCTCGTCCCCTTCACCCCTCGCTCTTGCTTTGCTATTCATTGAATGTTTATTTGGCAGTATTGCGTCCAAATGTCGGTGTTCTTTAGGCAAAGTGTATGTTTAGATCACTCCACACCCCCCCAGAGCTTGGGTGTCTGACAGCGCTAGCTAGAGCAATGTCACCTCATTCGACCAACCTGTTCTCATGAAACGAAACGAGGGCGCAGGCCATGAGCACTGAGACTAAAAGCAGAACCAAATGGACTGGACTGGACTGGACTAGACTAGACTGGACCAGACGTTTCCAACCTGTTCCGTTCCATGCACCAAATCACAGACAAAAGCCCTGGGCTTTTTCCAAAGTGGAACAGGAGAACTGGCTTTGCCTCTTCGATTGAGCTTTCCTGGTGGGGGGATAATGTTTTGGAATTGTTCATGATTCATCAGCTATTTCATCAGTGCCAGCTCATAAACTCTACTAAAAGAACACTATACTCTGGTTTACAGACTCATGCTTGCGTGTGCATCCGTGTGTGTTTCCCCAGGGTGGAGGAGAGCTTTAAGACTCTGTTCTGGTCCATCTTCGGTCTGTCGGAGGTGATCTCCGTGGTCCTGAAGTATGACCATAAGTTCATAGAGAATATTGGCTATGTGCTGTTTGGGGTCTATAACGTCACTATGGTGGTGGTTCTACTCAACATGCTCATCGCTATGATCAATAGCTCCTACCAAGAGATAGAGGTCAGTTCTATTAATAACCCATTCATATAGAGGGCAGTCCTATTAATAACTCATTCATATAGAGGGCAGTCCTATTAATAACTCATTCATATAGAGGTCAGTCCTATTAATAACTCATTCATGTAGAGGTCAGTCCTATTAATTACTTATTCATATAGAGGGCAGTCCTATTAATAACTCATTAATATAGAGGTCAGTCCTATTAATTACTTATTCATATAGAGGGCAGTCCTATTAATAACTCATTCATATAGAGGGCAGTCCTATTAATAACTCATTCATATAGAGGTCAGTCCTATTAATAACTCATTCATATAGAGGTCAGTCCTATTAATTACTTATTCATATAGTGGGCAGTCCTATTAATAACTCATTCATATAGAGGGCAGTCCTATTAATAACTCATTCATATAGAGGGCAGTCCTATTAATTACTTATTCATATAGAGGGCAGTCCTATTAATAACTCATTCATAAAGAAGTCAGTCCTATTAATAACTCATTCATATAGAGGGCAGTCCTATTAATAACACATTCATATAGAGGGCAGTCCTATTAATAACTCATTCATATAGAGGGCAGTCCTATTAATAACTCATTCATAAAGAAGTCAGTCCTATTAATAACTCATTCATATAGAGGGCAGTCCTATTAATAACTCATTCATATAGAGGGCAGTCCTATTAATAACTCATTCATATAGAGGGCAGTCCTATTAATAACTCATTCATATAGAGGGCAGTCCTATTAATAACTCATTCATAAGGAGTCAGTTCTATTAATAACTCATTCACATAGAGGTCAGTCCTATTAATAACTCATTCACATAGAGGTCAGTAGTATTAATAACTCATTCATATCGGAGTCAGTCCTATTAATAACTCATTCATTAGGAATTATCCAATCTTACATTTATAATCATACAATGGTCGTGTTATGATAATGTTTAGTCAAAGAAACAAATATTCAGTGTGAAATATTGTTAATCCCACATGACTGTACCAATGTGTGTGTTTATGTGTGCGGTGTGCGCATGCATTCATTTGTTTGTGTCTGTATGTCCATGTGTGTGTGTCCCCTCCAGACAGATGCAGATGTAGAGTGGAAGTTTGCCCGTGCCAAGCTGTGGATGTCCTACTTTGACGAGGGTCGCACTCTGCCCGCTCCTTTCAACATGGTGCCTTCTCCCAAATCCTGGTACTACCTAGTCCTCCGCACCAAGGCCTGCATCGTTCACCTCTGCAAGGCCAAGGGGCGTCGCCATGACAACGAGCTAGAGATGGGCATGCTTAACCCACGACTCAAGGTCAGAGGGGAGAGGGCAAAGGTCAAAAGTCAAACCCTCATTGTATCAATACATACTGTAGATGCTAGTAAGTGTTTGATCTTATACCAAGCTATTTTCAGTGATAATTTTTTAAATACAATTTTTAATGTATTTTGTTTGTTTAGCTTATTGGAATACCAGGTGAGAATTTGCTGTGAATGGTGCTGAGCAGATCCTTGGTAAATCTTACAACATTTGCACACACTGTATATAGGCTTTTCTATTATCATTTACATTACATTTAAGTCATTTAGCAGACGCTCTTATCCAGAGCGACTTACAAATTATGTTATTGACTATACATGTGTTTATCCCATGTGTAACTCTGTGTTGTTTCTGTCGCACTGCTTTGCTCTATCTTGGCCAGGTCGCAGTTGTAAATGAGAACGTGTTCACAACTGACCTACCTGGTTAAATAAAGGTGAAATAAAAACAATATATTTAAAAAAGTCAGTCTTGCCAAAGCATAGCTGAACATCCAGGGAGGCATGGTGCCAAATCTAAATGCCACTGCACAATGTTTTGCCAAAGCTGTTGCAAAAGCCGCTTGGGTTATTTTGGTGATGGATGTGTTGTGGAGACTATTGGATGTATTTCAAAGGCTTCAGGATGTATTATAGGAGCTGTTGGATATGCCCGCTCCTACCTAATGCTTAACCTGGTTTGTAGAGGCAGGATTGGTTTTATAGAACTCCCTCTGTGGGTAGACAGAGAGCTGATGGCTCGGCTATGAAACACAACTGAGCAGAGCATCAGGTGAGCAATCGATACGCAGACTCACACTAGACCTTAGGAAGAAGGGACAAAATGTAAAGTGAGTTTGTTTGGAGCGAACTGCAGCGGTTTCTCTCTTCCTGAAGGAGATATGCATGTATACGGCATCTTGCTTCACTTTTAGAGTGTTTGTGTACGTCGTGTACATTGTGTTTGTAACTGTTTGTTATTGAGCGTGTGTTTGTGTGTGTGTATGTGTGTGTTTGTGTGTTAGTATACAGGGCTATTTTCAGGACCCATTGCAGTTTGGTGCCATGTCTCGTTCTGCCATGCCACTGATGATGTCAAGCTTAGCAGCCTTTCGAGCCCCAGATCTGTGTGTGAATATCTATGTGCATGTGCGTGCATGCATGTCTGTGCGCGTGCTTGTGTGTACGTGTGTGTGTGTGTGTGTTTGAGCGTATCTCCTGCCAACATGAAAATAAGGACTCGTAGGACACTAAGTAAATCTAGAAGAGGACATTAAAACTAGGTCATTGATATTTAGCAGAGCAGATACATCAACACCCAGTGACATAATACACATTATTCCAAGGTAATAGGAATCATGTTTGCAGCACAGAAATAAATAACATATAATACAGTATTATTTTCTATCTTTTTATATACACCGTTTCTTAATTTTCAAAACTATTTTCTACATTGTAGAATAATACTGTAGACATCAAAACTATGAAATAGCACATATGGAATCATGTAGTAACCAAAAAAGGGTCAAACAAAAGTAAATAGATTTTAGATTCTTCAAAGTAGCCACCCTTTGCCTTGATGACAGCTTTGCATTCTCTCAACCAGCTTCATGAGGAATGATTTTCCAATCATCTTGAAGGAGTTCCCACATACGCTGAGCACTTGTTGGCTGTTTTTCCTTCACTCTGCAGTCTATCTCATCCCAAACCATCTCAATTGGGTTGAGGATGGGTGATTGTGGAGGCCAGGTCATCTGATGCAGCACTCCGTCACTATTTGTCTTGATCAAATAGCCCTTACACTGCCTGGAGGTGTCTTTTGGGTCATTGTCCTGTTGAACAACAAATTATAGTTTGTAACCAGCATGGCTACCACATGTGTAAATAGTACCCGCAAAACACCAGTCTCAACGTCAACAGTGAAGAGGCGACACCGGGATGCTGGCCACGCCGCATCACACTTACCACGCCGCATATTGGTCCTCTGATCCGTTTCGCCTCTCCTCTTCGGAAGAAGAGGAGGAAATTCATTACATCAACTAAACTGATTGAAATGATTTTAGCAAGTGACCCGGTAAGGGATCATAGCTTTCACCTGGATTCACCTGGTCAGGAAAGAGCAGGTGTTCCTAATGTTTTAAACACTATATATTTTTATTCCGGACTCTGACATTGCTTGTTCTGATATTTCTTAATTTATATATTTTTATTTTGGGGTTATGGGTGTATTGTATTATTTTGTATTGCCAGCTTTTACTGCACCGTTGGAGCTAGAAACACAAGCATTTTACTGCACTACTGGAGCTAGAAACACAAGCATTTTACTGCACTGTTGGAGCTAGAAACACAAGCATTTTACTGCACTGTTGGAGCTAGAAACACAAGCATTTTACTGCACTGTTGGAGCTAGAAACACAAGCATTTTACTGCACTGTTGGAGCTAGAAACATAAGCATTTTACTGCACTGTTGGAGCTAGAAACACAAGCATTTTACTGCACTGTTGGAGCTAGAAACACAAGCATTTTACTGCACTGTTGGAGCTAGAAACACAAGCATTTTACTGCACTGTTGGAGCTAGAAACACAAGCATTTTACTGCACTGTTGGAGCTAGAACACAAGCATTTTGTTTCCCCTGCAAGTCTGTGTATGCGACCAATAAACTTTGATTTGATTTTACCTAGATTTGCAGTGACTCATATGGCTGTCATGCTCTCTAACCTCCTCTCTAGCGTCTCATTTTGTGTTGTTGTGTCTAACTCGTCCTCATATATAACTTATGTTATTGATGCACTGCAACAACAAAATGTAACTTAAGTCAAGGTCGGTCATCTGTCTTCTCTAGTTGTTCCTGCATACTGAATACTAGTTGATCCTGCCAATTTAGACCAGAGCTCTCCATCCCTGTTCCTGGAGCGGACTGACAAAGTGTAGTCAACTTTGTTCTAAGGGCAGGAAATAGCTGACTGGTTTAGGGCAGAACAAATCCGATTGGGTTTCGAAAAGCTCAATGGGCGGAGTTTAACAGATGCACAACTTTTGAAAACATGGCGGAGGTTTGAACAGAGAATCTTTTTACAAACCAGTTGGTTGGTTTAGGGCAGAACAAATCCGATCAGATTATTTTTGCTCTTAGAACAAAGTTGACTAGACTTTTTATGTCAATCTGCGTTCGCAGAGAACTAGCTTCCTGTAGTTTTTCACTCCAGCCCTAGTTGTAACTAACCCGACTCAGCTTATCAAGCAGCTAATTATTTTTAATCAGGTTTGTTAGTTTATGTTTGGAGTGAAAATCTACTAATATATATGAACTCATGTTGTGTTGTTGCAGGGCAAACGCTACAGAGCCCACGGTCGACCACGAGAGGAATCCACTCTCAGAAAACCCATCAAACATCCCACCAGATACCAGGTACGAGAGATATATAGAAAGTAAGCAAGAAGGAAAGAGGGGAAGGTAGAGGTAATATGTGAGAAATATCAGAGGGGAATGAGTGGGCGAAGAAGGAAAGAAAACGAGGCGACAAAGGTTTAATGAGGTATCGAGAAATTGATTTAGTGGGAGCAGGTAATGGCTGAATAAATGAGCAGGAGTGTGGAGTGATTGACTGAATGAGGAAAGGTCTTTCTGTCCACCTTTGCCCTGTGGGAAATCTTCTCTCTTCCTCTGTCATGAGGTCATTCTATTGTGCCTCTCACAGACCATTATGCTTCTCTCTAAAAGCCTTTCTCCTGACACACACAATTTATTTTGGTATGTCAGGTCAGCTTCTCACAGTGAGTGCGTATGTAGTGCACACAGGATGGCGGGTAGCCTAGCAGTTAAAGCATGAGGCCAGTAGCTGAAATGTCGCTGGTTCAAAACCCTGAGCTGTCATGGCGAAATATCTGTTGATTTGCCCTTGAGCAAGGTACTTAACTCTAATTTGCTCCAGGTGTGCCATGACCCTGTAAAACAATACATTTCACTGCACCCATCTATATATATTTATGGACCGGTTCCGAGAGCATTTCAGTGCATGGACTGACTGAGTGGGTCTTAGAGAGAGCTACGTGTGTAGTCTCTATAGGGTTAAGATCAGTGCTTACCATTCGGAGCTGATCAGTGAGACACAGTGTGTGTGTGGGTGGAGGGGGGGGGTCTGGATATGCGCCTGTGTGTGTGTGTGTGGGGGGGGGTCTGGATGTGCACCTGTGTGTGTGTGTGTGTGTTTATGGTCAGCTTTCATAACCAACTCTTCTCCACTTCTCTCCCCTTCATATTTTTCTCACCTCTCCTCCCCTGCTCCCTCTCTCTTCTCTGTCGTACTGCAGAAGATCATGAAGCGTCTCATTAAGCGCTATGTTCTGAAAGCTCAGGTTGACAGGGAGAACGATGAAGTCAATGAAGGTGAAAATCGAATCTCCTTTAATGTCGCCTTTATGTACCTCAGCAGATGCTACCTGCCTGGATGGGTATTGTCAGTGCGAGTGTATGTAATGTATCCTGCAGAGTAACTTAAAGGATCACAGTCTGATCCTCTCTCCTCAATGTTAGTTCATTCTTAACAGCATGTAATAGAACAGCAGCAGTGTGTGTGTGTGTGTGTGTGTGTGTGTGTGTGTGTGTGTGTGTGTGTGTGTGTGTGTGTGTGTGTGTGTGTGTGTGTGTGTGTGTGTGTGTGTGTGTGTGTGTGTGTGTGTGTGTGTGTGTGTGTGTGTGTGTGTGTGTGTGTGTGTGTGTGTGTGTGTGTGTGTGTATCTGTGTTCATGTGCGTATGTGTTTGTGTGTGTTTCACTCATTCATGTGTGTGTGTGTGTGTGTGTGTGTGTGTGTGTGTGTGTGTGTGTGTGTGTGTGTGTGTGTGTGTGTGTGTGTGTGTGTGTGTGTGTGTGTGTGTGTGTGTGTGTGTGTGTGTGTGTGTGTGTGTGTGTGTGTGTGTGTGTGTGTGTGTGTGTGTTTTAGGGGAACTGAAGGAGATCAAGCAGGACATCTCCAGCCTGCGCTATGAGCTCCTGGAGGAGAAGTCTCAGGCCACCGGAGAACTGGCTGACATCATCACACAACTCAGTGACACATTTGTCAAGAACGCCACCAAAAAAAACCTAAGAGAGAGGGGAGAAGGGGTAGGAGACAGGCGTGGGGGAGGCATGAAAATAGAGGGAGAGTGAGAGGTGGGGAGGGGAAGAGAACTGGTGGACAGAGAGAATTAGAGAAAGAGCGAGAGAGTGATGGAGAGAGTGGATGAAAAGATGGTCAGGGATGAGAGTTGAAAGAGTGGCTTTCTGGGGAGTAGATTCCCTGATCTAATTAGTGGAGGGAGGAGAGTGAGATAGGACAGGAGGAGAAGAGAGAAAGGGAGGAGATCAGTGGGACGGAGGGAGAAGAGAGGAGGCAGGAGAGAGGAAAAGTGACAGAGGGAGGAGGCTCTGAACAGCGCGAGGGGAATATAGGGGATGTTTAGAGTAGAATTCCGAGGCAGCAACGAAAGATGACCCACGCAGCCACACTACATCAACTCAACGAGAGAGACAGAGAGAGAGAGAGAGAGAGAGAGAGAGAGAGAGAGAGAGAGAGAGAGAGAGAGAGAGAGAGAGAGAGAGAGAGAGAGAGAGAGAGAGAGAGAGAGAGAGAGAGAGAGAGAGAGACACACACAGAGAGAGACACACGCACAGAGAGAGAGAGACACACACAGAGAGAGACACACACACACAGAGAGAGAGAGAGAGAGACACACACAGAGAGAGAGAGAGACAAGCACACGGAGAGAGAGATAAACAGAGAGAGAGAGAAACACAGAGAGAGAGAGAAACACAGAGAGAGAGAGAGAGAGAAAGTTGAATGGTTTTCTGTAACTGCAGACAACTAGCCCAGGCTGTCTTTACCTGAAGTATTGTGCCACATAGCAGTCCACTGTTTCAGGAAGATAAATATAATGACCCTTTTTTATAGAGCAGGCAATCTAATTAACACATTGGCCAATGGCCATATATTCACACATATACGGAATGAGTTCACACACACACACTTATTGAATTATTCATTTGTTTCCAGACACCCAGTGGAGGTTGCACAAGATTTTTCAGTTCATTGAAATAGCATTTGAAACTCTGAAGTCGGAATCTGTAGCGGTGAAACTGTCGAGTCCGTTTACGATATTACAACAATAAAGACATTACCTCAAACAAAGAACCCCTCGGACATCATTGCCAGCACGATAGAAGTGCAGAATGTCTTCTTTTTTTACCACAATGCAGAATGCTCCTCTGCCCCGTTTCAATAACAAAACAATAAGGAAAGCGCCTGGGGCTACCAGTGGCGCCATTTCACCAAATGCGGATCTCAGCTTCAAACTGTATCTTTGTTTTGTGTGTGTGTGTGTGTGAGAGAAGAGAGAGCGACACTGTCTATCTATACAGTGGCAAGAAAAAGTATGTATCATAAAATGTGATCTGATCTTCTTCTAAGTCACAACAATAGACAAACACAGTGTGCATAAACTAATTACACACAAATTATTGCATTTTTCTTGTCTATATTGAATACATAATTTAAACTTTCCAGGTGTAGGTTGGAAAAAGTATGTGAACCTCCTAGGCTAATGACTTCTCCAAAAGCTAATTGGAGAAGTCATTAGGTAACCTTGAGACGAGATTGGAGATGTTGGTTAGAGCTGCCCTGCCCTATAAAAAAAACACTTCAAATGAAGCATTGAAGCATTGCAATTCACAAGAAGCATTGCCTGATGTGAACCGTGCCTTGAACAAAATATATCTTAAAATACCTCAAATTAAGAATTGTTGACTTGCATAAAGCTGGAAATGGTTACAAAAGTATCTCTAAAAACCTTGATGGTCAATAGTCCATGGCAAGACAAATTGTCTATAAATGGAGAAAGTTCAGCACTGCTGCTACTCTCCCTAGGGGTGGCCGTCCTGCAAAGATAACTGCAAGAGCACAGCGCAGAATGGTCAATGAGGTTAAGAAGAATCCTAGAGTGTCAGCTAAAGACATCTCTGGAACGTGCTAACATCTCTGTTGACGAGTCTACGATATGTAAAACACTAAACAAGAATGGTGTTCATGGGAGGACACCACGGAAGAAGCCACTGCTGTCCAAAAAACACTGCTGCACGTCTCAGGTTCACAAAAGAGCACCTGGATGTTCCACAGCACTACTGGCAAAATATTCTGTGGACAGATGAAACTACAGTTGACTTGTTTGGAAGGAACACAACACTGTTTGGAGAGCAAAAAGGCACAGCACACCAACATCAGAACCTCATCCCCACTGTAAAGTATGATGGGAGCATCGTGGTTTGGAGTTGCTTTGCTGCTTCAGGGCCTGGACATTTTGCTATCATTGACGGAAAAATGAATTCCCAAGTTTATCAAGACATTTTGCAGGAGAATGTAAAGCTATCTGTCTGCCAATTGAAGCTCAACAGAGTGATGCAACAGGACAAGGACAAGTGGCATGACCTCAAGAGAGCAGTTCACACCTGACATCCCAAGAATATTGCTGAACTGATACAGTTTTGTAAAGAGGAATGGTCCAAAATTCCTCCTGACCGTTGTGCAGGTCTGATCCGTAACCACAGAAAACATTTGGTTGAGGTCATTGCTGCAAAAAGGAGGGTCAACCAGTTATTAAATCCAAATGTTCACATACTTTTCCCACTCTGCACGGTGAATGTTACTGCACTGTGAATGTTCAATAAAGACATGGAAACGTATAGATGTTTGTGTGTTATTAGTTTAAGTGTTTGTCTGTTGTTGTGACTCAGATCAAATTTATGACATATTTATGCAGAAATCCAGGTAAATCGAAAGGGTTCACATACTTTTACTTGCCACTGTATGTGTGTCAATTGAAAGAGTTCATCATTGTTAAAAGAAAAAACGCTTAACATTTTCATTCAAGGACAACAAAACAGAATAGAGACTCAAGATACTGTATTTTTCACTTGTATGGGGAAAATATTGATTAAAAAAAAGATTGTATATTTTGATCTTGAATTAAAAGGAATACACTGGATATTGTGTTTGATTCATTCTGTTTTGTTAATCAGTCTGGACCATCTGATTTTATTGAGCTGATCAAATATGATTGTTCTGTTGTTAACTCAATGACACGCACCCAAGCAGGACCGAACATCTGGCGACAACGTCATTCTGTGTCCATACGCACTGGCAAGGGCACCGCCACACACTGCGCAAACAGTCTGCTTATGCATTGTGAAAATATACTGTGGACACACACACACACACACACACACACACACACACACACACACACACACACACACACACACACACACACACACACACACACACACACACACACACACACACACACACACAACCTGAGGAGTACAATGGAAAACAGGATTATGGAGTCAACTAGCTAACTTGTCGAAACATTCTGATACATTTTTGTTTTGTAGACATATAAGCTTGAAATGGGCATGGTCTAATTGATTTTTTTTTAAACTAAAAGATATAAGATTAGCTTTTTTAATTTACCATAAAAATCTTTTTTTTTCTGGTTGCTTATCAAAGTTAGTCGGCTAACTGATTAATCCTGCTTTGTAGTATGCCCCTCTGGGCAAATGTGGGCCGATAGATATTGTGTAGGCCTACTGTACACACATTCTGACACAAGCATGTGTCAGTCATTTATAATTCCTCCATTCCACTCAATTAAACAAATGGCAGCTAGCAACCCTACCTACGTAACCGAAACATCCTGCAAAAACTGTTCAGACTTCCCCCAAAATCTGTGCATTCAGACCTTGTTCAGTGTGTGTGTGTGTGTGTGTGTTTGTCTATTTGTGTACTGTACGTGTATATGTATGAAAACTAAAGTCTACACACATGACCTTATGGGAACATTGTCACAATGTGATTGTTCTACAATGAGTTGGTCAAAACAAGCATTGTGATTGGTTGAGACACATTCTAAGTCATACTAATAAAAAAAAAGTTTAGCACGGGTAAGCCCAGTGGTGGAAAAAGTACCCAATTGTCATACGTGAGTAAGAGTAAAGATACCTTAATGGAAAATGACTCAAGTAAAATTGAAAGTCACCCAGTAAAACACTACTTGAGTTTAAGTCTAAAAGCACACTATGGTGCATTCGTAAAGAATTCAGACCCCATGACTTTTTCCACATTTCGTTACGTTACAGCCTTATTCTAAAAAAATAAAAATAAAAACTAATCAATCTACACACAATACCCCATAATGGCAAAGCGAACACAGTTGAGACATTTTTGCAAATCTATGAAAAAATGTTATACATAAGTTTCCAGACCCTAACTGAGCTCAGGTGCATCCTGTTTCCATTGATTATCCTTGAGATGTTTCTACAACTTGATTGGAGTCCACCTGCGGTAAATTCCATTGATTGGATATGATTTGGAAAGGCACACACCTGTCTATGTAAAGGTCCCACTGTTGACAGTGAATGTCAGAGCAAAAACCAAGCCATGAGGTCGAAGGAATTGTCCGTAGAGCTCAGAGACAGGATTGTGTCGAGGCACAGATCTGGGGAAGGGTACAAACATATTTATGCAGCATTGAAGGTCCCCAAGAACATAGTGGCCTCAATAATTCTTAAATGGAAGAAGTTTGGAACCCACGAAGACTTTTCCTAGAGCTGGACGCCCGGCCAAACTGAGCAATCGGGGGAGAAGGGCCTTGGTCAGGGAGGTGACCAAGGACCCAATAATCACTCTGACAGAGCTCCAGAGTTCCTCTTTGAAGATGGGAGAACCTTCCAAATGGACAACCATCTCTGCTGCACTCCACCAATCAGGCCTTTATGGTAGAGTAGCCAGACAGAAGCCACTCCTCAGTAAAAGGCACATGGCAGCCCACTTGGAGTTTGACAAAAGGCACCTAAATGACTCTCAGGCCATGAGAAACAAGATTCTCTGGTCTGATGAAACCAAGATTGAACACTTTGGCCTGAATGCCAAGAGTCACGTCTGGAGGAAACTGGCACCATCCCTACGGTGAAGCATGATGCCGGCAGACCTTTTTCAGCGGCAGGGACTGGGAAACAGGATCGAGGGAAAGATGAATGGAGCAAAGTACAGATAGATCCTTGAGGAAAACCTGCTCCAGAGCACTCAGGACCTCAGACTGGGGAGAAGGTTCACCTTCCGACAGGACAACAACTAAGCACACAGCCAAGACAATGCAGAAGTTTTGGGACAAGTCTCTGAATGTCCTTGAGTGGCCCAGCCAGGGCCCAGACTTAAGCCCATTCAAACATCTCTGGAGAGACCTGAAAATAGCTGTGCAGCGACACTCCCCATCCAACCTGACAGAGCTTGAGAGGATCTGCTGAAAAGAATGGGAGAAACTCCCCAAATACAGGTGTACCAAGCTTGTATCATCATACCCAAGAAGACTCGCGGCTGTAATCGCTGCCAAAAGTATTTCAACAAAGTACTGAGTAAATGGTCTGAATACTTATGTAAATGGGATGTTTAAGTTTTTGCTTTGTCATTATGGGCTATTGATGAGGAACAAAATGATTTGATCAATTGTAGAAGAAGGCTGTAATGTAACAAAGTGTGGAAAAAGTCAAGGGGTCTGAACACTTTCCGAAGGCACTGTATATACCTCACTGTATAGTCTGTAGGCAAACAGGATGGGGCCGGGAACTCCTGTGAAAGTCAGCTTTATAGATGCACTGTACAGAAATCGTTCCGCCGTTTCCTGGTTGCTAAAATGCTAATAGTGTGCCTAATTTCAATTTATGTGGCAAAACAAGCAAGTATTGTGTACATAATAATTGTACCATCTGAACTGCTGTGAAATATAGTTTCCAAAAACACAAATATTGTATTTTAAAGGTGTTCAAAGCTGGTGTACAAAACCGAAAATTAAAAACTGGGAGCATAGAAATAGTGCACATGGAACCGATCTACTTATTCTTAGACTTGCTTTCAATGAGAATGACAGTGTATGGGCACGGCGAGACCCAGATGCAGACACGGGAGGCAGATGGAGTCTTGATATTTATTAAACAATCCAAAAGGGGCAGGTCGTGGACAGGCAAAAGGTCAAAACCAGTTCAGAGTTCTGGGGGTACAGAGTGGCAGGCAGGCTGGAGGTCAGGGCAGGCAGAATGGTCAGCCAGTCGGGTACAGAGTCCAGAAAACAGGCAATGGTCAAAAACCGTGAGGACTAGCAAAAGAGAATAGAAGCAGGAGTACGGGAAAAACCGCTGGTGGACTTGAAAAACTTGCAAGACGAACTGGCACAGAGAGACAGGAAACACAGGAATAATAAGTGACACCTGGAGGGGGTGGAGACAATCACAAGGTGAAACAGATCAGGGTGTGACAGACAGATCTATAACTCACATTTCTATGTGAATTTTGTCGGGTCGCCCAAAAAGTTACATATTGCAGCTTTATAAGTGAATCTTCCGGCCTTATGTGGTATTCAGTCACAAAGATGCACAACGGGGGGGGGGGGGGGGACACACACACACACATGCATGCACAAACACACATAAACACACAAACACAGCTCTCCAACCCAAAGCTGAACAGTCCTATTTCCATGGCAACTAAGGTTGTCTCAAGTGTGCTTTTCCCAGTACACAGAAATACTATTTATTTTATATATTCAGTGCTCTTATTCAACTTTCCCTCTATTTGTCTGACCTCCAAGGGTCTTGCCCAATTATACCTTGTGTGTGACAGTAAACCTGACACCCTCTCTCTGGTGTAGTTTGGATTGTCCCCCATGAGTTGTCGATGAGTGTCATTTCCTGTCAAGAACTCGTATACCTCCTGCGTCTCGACCTGTTGCTTCGGCCTGTTGTTTCCGAAGTTTTACTTTGTTTTATTTGTATTTTTTTAAATATCTCTTTCTTAAGTGTTTGTGTCAACACCTGCTACCAACTTGCCAGCTAGCTAGCTCGGTTGCAATGGAGCCCGCTTCGCCCTGGAATAGCGAACAAATGTTTCCAGCACTGTAGAAGCTGTTTAGCTGTTATCCTTTACTCCTATGGCTGGATGCTGCTCGGGCCTGTTTCCCTGCCTTGTCATCTCTTACTATCTGAATGCCCTGTGCTTCCTGGAACTTGCCTGCCCAGGAGGTTGTCTCCATCTGCTTCTCTTTCTCCATCTTGTAGTGAAGTAGACGGAGAACAGCAGGAAGGTTGCTCCAATTAGCTCTGGTCCCATGTCACAAGTCGCGGAAACCAAAGGCAGCAGCTTGCTGCTAAGTGGACGGGAGTGACTGTGAGAGGTTCGGCGCAGATTGACATAAGGAATAGCTTTACTGCACTGGTGCCTGATCTACCTGCACCTCCATCGCTGGGATTTCCTGTGTCTGCGACGGCGGTGCTGACTCCAACTACGCCGACTCCAACTACGCCGACTCCAACTACGCCGACTCCAACTATGCTGACTCCAACAACGGCTTCGTCGTGGAGTTCTTCTCTTATCCCTCTCCCTGGATCTGACAGGGCACTGCCTGCTGTGGGAGACTAAACATATCGCCGGGAGCAGTGGGCGTATGCTATCCTGCTTTACGTTGGCCTGTGAAAGATTCAACAAATTGTGTAAGGGGTAGGAATGGGCGGATTTCTCCATTCCCTTCTCCAGCCATTGTATTGGGCACTTCAACAGTGAGAAATGTCTCAGTCACTGTGGCAAAAACGTTGTGCTGTCCAGGAGCACAAGTACAAGACATCGATAAGCTGCTCCCATACATTTGAAACCAGAATTAGGAAATTGAGTCGATCATAGTTCATGTGTGATTCAATGACATTATGAAGGACAGCCCAGAACAGCTGAAGATGAATTTTAAAGAACTGAAACACCCCATAATATCTGGCCCTCTGCTCTCCCTAAATCATGGCATTGAATGTTTCAGCAGACTTGTATCCCTCCGTAACTGGCTATGAAACTATCGCAGCTCTGTGGGTGTAACATTTATTGACAATTATTATACCTTCTGGAAACAAAGCTCATTTTATAAGGAGGATGGGATCCACCCAAATCATTTGGGTTCCTGGATTCTTTCACAGAATTAGAAGGCTACTTAAGGACAATGACTTATCAATGACCCAAGCCCAGCTCATTTGTTCTCTACCATTGTGTTGCTGAGTTGTCATAATGCTACAGCAACTGTACATTATCCCAGGGGCGTTGGAAGACACAATGTAAGTAACCTACTTTATGTCCCTCTAACTGCCATGAATGCCTCTGCTGATCCCACAGCTATTGTATGCAGTAATAATGTGCCTATGAACCAGCTCACCCTGCACTAACATAAATAACACCAGCATGTCTACTTCCGCTAAGCTTCCCAGTAAAGCAACGAAAACAATCAAGCAACCCAGAAAATTGCTAAAAATAGCCCACGTTAACATATGTAGCCTAAGAAACAAGGTTCATGAAGTCAATAACTTGCTTGTAACAGATGATATTCATATTCTGACTATCTCTGAAACTCACTTAGATAATACCTTTGATGATACAGTGGTAGCAATACATGGTTATAACATCTAGGGAGGGTTTGGCCGGTAGGGATATCCTTGTCTCATCGCGCACCAGCGACTCCTGTGGCGGCCCGGGCGCAGTGCGCGCTAACCAAGGATGCCAGGTACACTGCGTTTCCTCCGACACATTGGTGTGGCTGGCTTCCGGGTTGGATGCGCACTGTGTTAAGAAGCAGTGTTGCTTGGTTGGGTTGCGTATCGGAGGACGCATGACATTCAACCTTCGTCTCTCCCGAGCCCGTACGGGAGTTGTAGCGATGAGACAAGATAGTAGCTACTAAAACAATTGGATACCATGAAAATTGGGGAGAAAAAGGGGTAACATAAAAAATGCCAATGGGGGATGTGTCATGGTCTATATTAAGAACCACATTCCTGTAAAGCTTAGAGAGGATCTCATGTTAAATACTGTTGAAGTAATATGGCTACAGGGTCCATCTGCCTCAATTAAAGCCCATTATTGTGGGAAGTTGCTATAGACACACTCTACACACATCAAATCAAAGTTTATTTGTCACGTGCGCTGAATACAACCTTACAGTGAAATGCTTACTTACAGGCTCTAACCAATAGTGCAAAAAAAGGTATTAGGTAAACAATAGGTAGTTAAAAAAAATACAACTACAGCAAAAAGACAGGCTATATACAGTAACGAGGCTATAATACAGGCACTGGATAGTCAGGCTGATTGAGGTAGTATGTACATGTAGATATGGTTAAAGTGACTATGTACATTGTAATATTGATGCATGGTGGTATTATACATTTTGTATTGTAGATATGTAGTGGTGTAATAATAGTATATGATGTACTGTTATCTTTTGTTTTATGTGCAATGTGCCTTAATTTGTCTGCCTTGGCAGCAGCTAAAAGGGATCTGTTATGCAGGTGAATGAGGACCCAAAAGCGACTTAACGAAAACAGAGTCTTTATTCCAGTATATGACAAAAGTGATACTCCTGGATATATCAAGGTGAAAACAAAACAGGAAAACTGAAATCCACTCGTCAGTAGAGAGGACTGACTGGAGACTCGACCATAGACTGCAGGTTGCTTCGGGAAGGCACCGGCCGTAGCAGACCTAGACACCTGCTCACACGCAGCATCTGAAGAAGGTAAGACACGACAGGGCGAGACAAGGACACAGAACAGCGAACATCATACAAGGATCCGACAAGGACAGAAGCGGAAAACAGAGGGAGAAATAGGGGCTATAATCAAAGGGCAAAATAGGGGACAGGTGTGAAAAGAGTAAATGAGGTAGTTAGGAGAATGAGGAACAGCTGGGAGCAGGAACGGAACGATAGAGAGAGAGAGCGAGAGAGGGAGAGAGGGAGGGGAAGAGAGGGATAGAAAGAGGGAAATAACTTAATAAGACCAGCAGAGGGAAACGAATAGAAGGGAAGCACAGAGACAAGACATGATAACCAATGACAAAACATGACAGGATCCCTAATTAATACAAATGCAAACCTCTTCATCCATCGGTAAACTCCATTCCCTGAGGTTTGGTAAACATTCAGTACTCTTCTGCCCTGATACTTAGCCTACCGCACGACACTCAATCAACAAATACTTTTCAAGAAATGAGATACAGTTGAAGTCGGACGTTTACATACACTAAGGTTGGAGTCATTAAAACTTGTTTTTCAACCACTCCACAAATTTCTTGTTAACAGACTATCGGTTTGGCATGTCGGTTAGGACATCTACTTTGTGCATGACACAAGTAATTTTTCCAACAATTGTTTACAGACAGATTATTTCACTTATAATTCACTGTATCGCAATTCCAATGGGTCAGAAGTTTACATACACAAAGTTGACTGTGCCTTTAAACAGCACATTCCAGAAAATTCCAGAAAATGATGTCATGGATTTAGAAGCTTCTGATAGGCTAATTGACATCATTTGAGTCAATTGGAATTGTACTTGTGGATGCATTTCAAGGCCTACCTTCAAACTCAATGTGTCTTTGCTTGACATCATGGGAAAATCAGCCAAGAACTCAGAAAAAAATGATAGACCTCCACAAGTCTGGTTCATCCTTGGGAGCAATTTCCAAACGCCTGAAGATGCCACGTTCATTAGTACAAGCAATAGTACGCAAGTATAATCACCATGGGACCACCCAGCCATCATACCGCTCAGGAAGGAGACGTGTTCTGTCTCCTAGAGATGAATGTACATTGGTGCAAAAAGTGCAAATAAATCCCAGAACAGCAAAGGCCCTGGTGAAGATGCTGGAGGAAACAGGTACAAATGTATCTATATCCACAGTAAAACAAGTCCTATTTCGACATAACCCCAAAGGCCTCTCAGCAAGGTAGAAGCCACTGCTCCAAAACCGACATAAAAAAGACAGACTATGGTTTGCAACTGCACATGGGGACAAAGATCGTACTTTTTAGAGAAATATCCTCTGGTCTGATGAAACAAAAATAGAACTGTTTGCCCATAATGATCATCGTTATGTTTGAAGGAAAAAGGGGGAGGCTTGCAAGCCGAAGAACACCATCCCAACCGTGAAACATGGGGGTGGCAGCATCATGTTGTGAGGGTGCTTTGCTGTAGGAGGGACTGGTGCACTTCTCAAAATATATGGCATCATGAGGGAGGAAAATTATGTGGATATATTGAAGCAACATCTCAAGACATCAGTCAGGAAGTTAAAGCTTGGTCACAAATGGATCTTCCAAATGGACAATGACTCCAAGCATACCGCCAAAGTTGTGGTAAATGGTTAAAGACAACAAAGTAAAGGTATTGGAATGGCCATCACAAAGCCCTGACCTCAATACTATAGAAAATGTGTGGGCAGAACTGAAAAAGCATGTGCGAGCAATGAGGCCTACAAACCTGACTCAGTTACACCAGCTCTGTCAGGAGGAATGGGCCAAAATTCACCCAACTTATTGTTGGAAGCTTGTGGAAGGCTACCCGAAATGTTTGCCCCAATTGAAACCATTTAAAGGCAATGCTACCAAATACTAATTGAGTGTATTTAAACTTCTGACCCACTGGGAATGTGATGAAAGAAATAAAAGCTGAAATAAATCCTTCTCTCTACTATTATTCTGACATTTCACATTCTTAAAATAAAGTGGTGATCCTAACTGACCTAAGACAGGGAATTTTTTACTAAGATTAAATATCAGGAATTGTGAAAACCTCCTCCCCCTCTCTCAGGTATTTGTTGCATTGTCTTTCTCTCCTTCTACGTGTGTGTGTGTGTGTGTGTGTGTGTGTGTGTGTGTGTGTGTGTGTGTGTGTGTGTGTGTGTGTGTGTGTGTGTGTGTGTGTGTGTGTGTGTGTGTGTGTGTGTGTGTGTGTGTGTGTGTGTGTGTGTGTGTGTGTGTGTGTGTGTGTGTGTGTGTGTGTGTGTGTGTGTGTGTGTGTGTGTGTGACCAGGTGACACTGGAAGCAGTTTAGCAGCGTGTAATTAGCTGTGTGCTTATCTCTTCTCTTCCTGCTTGGTCCCCAGGCCCCCTACAGCCTACTAGTGACCCAGCCAAAACCACCCTCTAATCAACAACAGGTACAGAGCAGACACTTACCATGCTCTGTTATTCACCTCTGCTACTTGTTTGTGATCTTTAAAGAGAAGGCCATGTGGTGCTGTGGGGTACATGCTAACAAGGCAGCTCTGGTCCCTCTGCCTCATGGCTCACTGGAGCGAACACCTGCGCATCCCCCCCGTCCCCGTCCAGATCGCAGCAGTTTTAGGAAGCCAAAATAGCATCCTAAGCAGAATATCCTATAAGACACTGGGTCCTTGTTGTATTGATTTTGCACTGTAAACAAACTGGTCCATGGTCAGTGTTGATGTTAGGAGGTTAATGGAAAGGGTGAGAGCAAGGAGAGCAGACCTGAGATCAGCCCTTATGGGAGATGGCTGGCTTCTTGTATGGCTTGACTCAGCAAAACATATTCCTGAAGAAAGAAAAGAGCCCAATCCACTCTGCTTTTACCAATCATGTCAAAGTGGGACAGAAACATTTCTATGCATTCAATAATACATTTGAGCCTTAGAACCAAATATTCTGGAGTGGATGTGATTTCCATAAGAGCACTGTGGTAAAAAAAAAAAATGTCTCTCATAGAAACAGAAACGTTTTTGTTTTTTCAAGTGTCATGTTCCGGAGTCTTTTCATTTGGAGATGTGTTCCTTGTCTTGATTGTTGTGGATGTGAAGGGCTCTGGCCCTGTAACAGATGAAAATAAAACAGTATTTCATATTTCTGAGAGGATAGTCAAGTGACTAATTGTACAGAGCCCCCATTCAGCCAGGGCTTTTGATGTACAATACATTGAAGGAAAATCATCATTTGCCCAGTCATTTCCAGCAGAGGTGAAAAGAGGAGGCAGAGGAAAGAAAAGAAGATCATTATGAAAATTGAGAGGGGGATACCGTAATCGTTGTTTGCGTGTATCTTGACGGCAGTCAGACAAGAATCATCAGAGAAGAATAGGAGCCCAATGCAGCATGTTTGAAGCCATGTAACCACTAACAGAGGACCTGCCACATTACCCTACATTACCCCTGCTATCAGACTAGGCATTCAAAATCAGTTCCCAGATATTACAGACAGAGCAAGTCAACACTAACATCCATCTTTTAATGGGAAAAGGCGAGTTCGGACTTAGGTTGCCAATGAAACAATGTTAAGTGTGTGAATCAATTAAAACTCAGCAAATGAAGAATGAGGGTCATGTGTGTGTCAAGTATTTTATCAAAGCAGCAGTGTCTGTCTGTATCTGGCAGTTATCAGCCGTTGTGTTTTGGGTCTGGTCTGTGTGCTCTAGGTTGGCAGCAGGGACACTCAGTTCTGATGGAGGTAAGCTGTATTGGGGCTGAAGGGAACTAAGGGCTTTGTGTATACAGCACACATTGCGAGGCCTGATCATGCATACTCTACATCACCTCTACATCAATTGAGGTGTCTTCTGCGTCACGACCCACGATAAGGGTTGAACGGTGAAAAAAAACGTACACAGACCAAAGCATAAGTAAAATATAGAATCTTGGCAGTGGAGAGAGATTTTTTCCATTTTAAAGCGACAGTCAGCAGTTGAAACAATAACAAAGTGTTTTCTCTGCTACCTGTTTCAGTAAAAAGCTGAGGGATGGGGCTGGAGAAATGGCACCACTCTCAATT